>NC_052505.1:56510571-56558958 GCF_014356525.2 Nilaparvata lugens
AATTGTCTCACTCCTTCATCTTTTTTTAGAAAATTACAGAAAGAACTGGACTCCATTACAAAAATCATCATTAAATCTCATATTTTGGTGTTTCATCACTCAATTTTTTATTCCATTTTATGAAACAGGAAATTACGCAACCAAATGCTGCACAATTCAAATTAACCGCCGATTCAATCAAGCCTTAAAGTATCTAATGAAAAATGCAGGTGAGCGAAGCAAGCCTGCTGGCCTTATGTCTTTATAATTTAGCAGGAGGTCTAGATTGAACGAATAAGGCGAATAAGGAGGAATGGTTGTTATACAACAGATGGTTATCGAAAAGCAATAATATACCATTATCTCTTCGACAGTGAGAGAGTCAGAGCAGCACCAAGGGACTCGATGTTTCTGAAACAGGCCTTTGATCAGAAAGTATCGGACTTCAAATAATGATGAAACAAGTCGCTCAGTTTTCAAACGTTATTTGGAACAATAAACTTAAGAGACAGTTGGACAAACTTTTTATTCCACGGCTGAAAAAAATGATAATTGATTAATCGATTGTTGTCTAGAGGCAATAAAAATGTAACGAGCCTGGAAGGTTTATTGACCTGGTGAGGTAGCAGCCATATACATTCAACAGATAAATTACAGACGATATATTCAACAGGGAATTTGTTGGTTGTGTAGTTGTGTGATGAGCGTTGTTAGTGGTTGAGGGGGGGGTTGAACTGTATTATTTACAAGGGCGGAGTGGAATGAGAGAGACTTGATAACGATGGTCGGTAGAAAGGAAGGAGTTTGTAAAAAATGGAGTGAAGAGGAGAAGGGTGTCTATACACGAGTAGGCTACAGGTGCCCTTTCACCTCAGCCCCCACTACCCCTCATGAGGGTGGCAAACCCTTCTGCGGCCGGTTCACAATCAATAGATTAGAGAGACACATGATAAACGGTCATGTTTTCTCAACGCGTCTCCCTGCTCTCCTTTATCCTCCTCTATTGATCGACAAACACACTACCACACTGATAGCTACTTAATCTAAGTCCCCCCAATCACCCCCACCACATTAGGCACACAAAAAACTCCCAAACTATCTCCTTGAACCCCCAACACCTCAGCCCACACCTATAACCGATTGAAACCAATCTTCTCCTTTTTCTTCTTCTCCTTTTTCTCCACCTTCTTCTTCTCCTTCTTCTTTTTCTTCTTATTCTTCTTCTTTTTCTCCTCCTTCTTCTTCTTCTTTCTTCTTCTTCTTCTTCTTCTTCTTCTTCTTCTTCTTCTTCTTCTTCTTTTCTTTTTCTTTTTCTTTTTCTTTTTCTTTTTCTTCTTCTTTTCTTTTTCTTCTTCTTCTTCAACCATTTATTTACTCCTTTTTCTTCTTCTTCTTTGTCTCAGTCTTCGTCTTCTAGTATCTCCTCCACCTTGCACCCAAGCTCAACAACTCGACCTACTTCACTTTAGAAATTCTGCAGACATTAATTTTTATCAAGAGCTTAAACAATCAATTTTAGAGGTTGGCGAATAATAATTTATTGGTGATCTCATGGGATTTGATATTTCTACTCGGGAGCGATTATTTATTTCTGAAACTGGGAAGTCATTACAGATTGAAGGGAATATCATATTCATGAAATAAACACTTTGCACAGAGATGTTGTGGAACTTCTCCATATTAAGGTGAAATAAAAAGATGTTGTCAATTCAGCAAAGTTTTTAGTTTATTTCACCTTAATATCATATTTGTTCGTTCAAAGGAGCTCAGAATACAAGAGAAGATTTTTCTGCTGTGGATGATATTATTATGGTAGTCACACAGCAGAAAATTAAAATTATTTCGATCAACTCTTATTTGGCAACGTTGCATTCATCTGTTCCAATTTCCATAGGACTAATTTTGTGTCATTGTCGACGGACGTGTGAGTGTATGTATGTCTTTGTTCACGATGATTCCCACAATTGAGGGAATGACTTGAAATTTGGAACTCAAGGTTCTTACACTATAAGGATCCAACACGAACAATTTTTATCAAATGCAATTCAAGATGGCGGCCAGAATGGCAAAAATGATGACAAAAACAGGGTTTTCGCGATTTTTCCAAAAACGGCTGCAACGATTTTGATCAAATTCATACCTAGAATATTCATTGATGAGCTTTATCAACTGCCACAAGTCCAATATCTGTAAAATTTCCAGGAGATCCGCCACATCTATGCGAAGTATGATTTTAGATTCCCAATTATCAGGCTTCAATTTAAACAAAAAAATTCAAGTGGAAAAGGTTGAGCATGAAAATCTCTACAATTAATGTTCAGTAACATTTCCACTTAATGTAAGAGCCAACCGTTGATTCTATCAATCCATTCACTGGAAGAGATAGCAGAAATTGATCTCGTCAGCTGATATTTTAAATTATATTCATAACGGCAAGGGAAGATGACTGTGTGAGTGCGCCACACCAGATTTTTATATCATGAACATCCTAAATTGCAAATTTTATGAAAATCGTTAAAGCCGATTCCGATATATTTTGGATATACATAAATACATTTATAAAGACATAATCAAATACATACATACAGATATTGCTCCCTTAATATAATAGTATTATAAATTACATTACTACACATATAATACAGGCTATTTTGTTTCTAACTCTAATTAATTCGATTTTTTCATTCAAAATCACCTACAGAAAAATTGCTGCGACAATCATCTTTGCATGATTGATTCGTAAGCTTATGATAATTATTGGGGAAGTTTTATTTGAAAAAATCTAAGTACTACAATTTAATAACACAGTCCAGTCAAATAGTCGTTTCTCAGGAAACAGCCCCGAAATAATTTTTCTCGACGGTTTATATCTATTTTGGGGCGCTGAATTCGAATCTGAAATTTGCTGACACACCAGAGGGCGACTCCAGTCCCAATACCCACAAAACCCCCCAGAACTGAGAAGAATGAGCTGTAGTAAGTGGTGATCTGATCATTTTGTCAGAAGTTATGTGTTTAAAGTTTTGATCCTTGATGTATACCTATGTGTAACTCCCCACTTCCTCACTAGCAACTACTGAAATTGAATGTATCTAACAAGTGATTCTCATAGAACATAACACTCGTAAGATGATTTCAGTCGAAATGTCTATTTTTTTGTTAGGAAAGCCTTGAAAAGGTATTATAATGAAAAACTTGTATTTTGGCTATGAAACATGATTTTTTATTTTTGGGTGTATACTCCTCACCCCTCTACACAATTTGAAAATTCCTAAGGAATCCTGTTCATAATTAATTGTTCTTTCACGTTATGTGTGTTTTTTCATCAATACTGGGAGATTGTCGAAATTATTTACGGTAGGTTTGCATAATTTTGAAAATCCCTTAAAAATACCCCTTTTTTAAAAATTTGTATCTTAGGAACCAAAAACGGTAGATTACTGCGCGACCACTCAATTCATTGGAGAATTCATTATCTTCAATTTTGTAAAGTATGATTCTTCTCCAAAACTTTGAAGTTTTCGAGATTGGATGGAAGAATTCGAAAAAGTCCAAAATGTTGGGGGTTTTTGTGGGTTTTGGGGGTGAAGCCGCCCTCTGGCGTCTCAGCAAATTCAATATTCAGCGCCCCAAAATACATATAGGAGCGTCGATAAAAACTCTTTTGGGGCTGTTTCCTGAAAAACGACCATTTGACTGGACTAATAGTCACTTGAAACTCAAGCTCACTGATAAAAATTCTTCCAAATATCTCATTTCATTCGTCTCTGAGGATGATAGACAACAGTAGAATCATTTGCCTCTTCCATCATTCAAACCCAAGCGGTTTCAAACAATATCTATTAGAAAGATGAACTAGTTTCAAAGAATAATAAACTGTAGGGACCACCTTGAAACTCCGATAGTGCCAGGTTTTGATGCATGAAGGCATAGCCACCTCCACTGTATTAGAGGTGGCTATGATGAAGGCAGTAATACTTGATATTGCAAATGAATTTATTTTATGATATTCTGTATTACAAATCAATAAAAATACAATAGGAACCCTAGTTTTATTCTATTCAGTTGCGTTATTATAGATGTCACTTACTTCAGTGAAAAATCCATCAAAATGAATTTGTTCATGTAATTCAAGAAATGGCAACGAGAGTTCGAAAGCTTGTTCTCACATCAACTGCTTACTCAGATGTTTCTTACCAAACTGCATAGATCCATCTTAGCAGTAGAATGAGAAATTCGGATTTTGTTTGCTGATAATCATATAAAACCCAACCAACACTGTTGGAGTGACGAAATGTCATCCATCAAAGTGAGATTGAAACTCTTCTATCGCGAACCTCCGAGCCAGATTAAAGACTTAAGAAGCATGTGCTCAACACTGCACTTTTTAGAATAGGAGAATATTTCCGAAGCGAGAAATCATCAATCTCCATCTTTATGAAGTAGTGAGTTACTAAAAGTCATCACCGTATCGTGAATGAAACCAAACTCTGGCCTCATAAACTATGATTAGTTATTCAGCTCCAAAAAGAAGGTATACATCACTCTCAAAATTTTCAGACACGATTTTCTGTTGATAATAGCAGTTTCGTTGTGGAAAAGTAGTATCAAATATATGATTTGTTATTATGTTGACTATGTTGATTATTTCTGTTGATAATAACAGTTTCGTTGTGGAAAAGTAGTATTAAATATATGATTTGTAATAATTATTATTTATCTCTCAAGTTTGATTTGATTTTATTGTCAATTTTTGTAAATGTTACCATAGGCAACAGTCTAGTAACAATTATCAATAAATATATCTATCTATCTATCCATCTATTTGTCAATGATTTCATGCTTGTTGCATACACGTTACCAACTGTCACAAACAATCCACCAGGAATATGAGGCAAATTTGGAACAAAATCCTAAATTTTTGTCAATAAACCTCCAGACACCATCAAAAATTTCGAGCTGCCTAATGGAAGAGAATATCAGCGAGAGAATAAAGTAAATTTGTCTGTATGGACGGAATGGGAGCTGAAGTGAGAAACAGGAGAGACATAATTGTATCAAAGCACTGAAATGGTCCCAGAACGAATAATGCAAACGATAACTGAGTTGGTCCGCTGAATTCGAGGGAGAAAGTATATACGAGAATGAGAGCAATGATAAGAGTGGAAACATGTATGGGAGAAGGAGCAAAATGGAAGAGGAAGTTTAAGAGAGATAGAGGAAGAGTAAATGAGAGAGTTCAGTTGAGACAGTCGAAGAGGCAAGAAGTGTTTTTGTAGCTTCCTTATCTCAGTTCTTATCTTGTGAAACTCAAACCAAGTAAGATGATCTGCAGCAAGTGTAATTGTGAAGATTGATTTTATGTCTAAGGAATTTGAAAGTTTTAAGGGTGAACTATCTGGTTTGAAAAATAATATTACGAGTATTAGGAGTGACAATAATCTATTGAGAAGTGAAAATGATCTACTCAAATCACAGTTGGCCTCTCTTCAGGAATATTCTCGCCGAGATAATTTAATTATATTGGGAATTCAAGAAACAGCTAAGGAATCGTTATACGAGATTTTCAACTGTGTATCGTCTACGATCGGTAGCCCAATAACATCTAAAGACCTAAGTACTGCACACCGACTTCCCACGAAAAACAAATATAGTATTAAGCTAATAGTGGTGAAATTTCTCCGAAGGCAGGACAAAGAGACTTGGTTAGCGAACTTCAAGAAAGTATCAACCATGAACAAAGCAGGTTACGGAATACCGACGAAATCCATAAATAAGAGCCTCCCGGATGGCAAGGTATTCGCTCACCTACACTTGTCCCCTCAAATACTTGAACAACTCAAACAGGTACGAACTGTTGTCTCCCAAAAAGGTTATAAATTTGTATGGTCGAAAAAGAGGAAGATACTTGTCCGTAAAGACACTAACCAGCCGGCAATATTGTAATACGTCGCAAGGAAGATTTAAATTTTCTCTAAACTCGGTCCATAACTTCAGTTCACGTATTTTATATGTTTTGTTAGTAAAATTATGCCGTTTGAAAACCTTAATGATGAAATTGACTGTGACATTTATGAAACGGTAGTGGTAGAAAATTTTCTAAACTATGATATTGCTAACTCCTTTAATGTAAATGCTATTCACATGAATATAAGATCGATTAAGAAGAATTTTGATGAATTTGTTTATTATATAAATCACTGTAAAACCAAATTTAAGTTTATCGTATTTTCTGAAATATGGATTTGTGATGACTCAGAGTTTGTTTTTAATATTGAAGGGTACAATGCCGTGAACAGAGAAAATAGGTTTACAAGAAATTACGGATTATGTTTATATATTAGCAAGGATATTGATTTTCAGGATGTTAATGTGAAAATAGATCATGTAAACTCAATTATAATAAATTTTAAACTGAATAACATATCTTACGAGATGATCGCACTCTACAGGTCTCCCTCACTAGAAAAAAATGCCTTCTTGTTGAGTTTGGAATCATATTTGCAGGCTATAAGAAAGAACGTTTCTGTCATTGTCATAGGAGATATGAATATAAATATAATGGACCAAAATAACCTCAATTATTTGACTAACGAGTACCTCGGTGTTTCACAACTCCATGGTTTCAGATTCTATATAAATAAATGCACTAGATTTTTCAATACTACCAGAGGGCAAGTGAATAGTTGTATTGACCATATATTTTTCAAGCGATCTTCAGGGAGGGAGGTGGAAGTGTTGAGTGCGATCCTCCAATCGAATATCACTGATCATTTTGCTACTGTTGTCCATATTGACAATTCACAGCGAAATGATAATTTACCTGATAAGAATACATGCAATGAGCTAACGAAGATAAATTATAATAAACTCAAACTATGTATGGAGATTCAAAGATGGGATGATGTTTGTGATAATACGTCGGACGATATTGACACCTTAGTTGATAGATTTTCTAGTAAGATTGTCGAGAACATTATCAAATGCACTAAAGTTGTCAAGTTTCCACATAGAAAAAACCGCTAAAGGAATGGATCACTCCTGGTTTGGCTGCAGCCATTCGCAAACGGGATAGGATCAAATTGTCCAAACAACCTTTCAATAATTTAAACCTTGAACAAGACTACTCGAATTATAGAAATACATTAAACTCTTAATTAAAAAAATCTAAAAGTGACTACTACAATAATAAATGTCTAGAGCACAAAAATAATTGTAAGAAGAAGTGGGAGTGCATTACTGAATTGTTAGGTAAAAGCAAAGTATATGAGGAACCTAAAATTGACCCTAAAATTTCAAATAATTATTTTGTAAATGTTGGTGTAGATCATGCAAAGAAATTGTTGAACTCTGGTCGGCATTCAAAGATGCCAGATTCCCTGAACACACCCCCAGTGAATTGCTTGTCTCGAAATCCAACTAATGTGACAGAAATTTATGAAGTTATTGGTGAGTTAAAAAATAATGCATCTCCAGGTGTGGATAAAATCAGTCCATTTTGTCTTAAACTAATAGGAGATTATGTCGTTCGCCCATTGGAACATACTATCAATAGATGCTTCACGGAGGGTTATTTCCCCAGGGCTTTCCAATCTGCAAAGATCATTGCATTACATGAATCAGGTGATAAAACCAAACCGGAAAATTATCGACCGATAAGTATTTTGAATATTTTTTCAAAAATTATGGAAAAAATTATCAAAAAAAAGAATCTTAAATTACCTTATGATGATAACTTTATGGAAAAAAATCAATTTGGCTTCCAACAAGGAAAATCTACAACTGATGCAATCATACAACTAAGATAATTTATGACAGTTTCAATACGAAACAAAAGACACTGGCTGTATTTTTAGACCTTGCAAAAGCATTCGATACTGTCCCTCATAGTATTTTATCAGATAAATTGGGAAAATGTGGAATTCGTGGTGTATGTAATGATCTTCTAGCTAGCTATCTTCAAGATAGAAAGCAAACTCTGACTTTGGGTGGAGTATCTGCAACAGATTATTTGTCTGATTCTGGTCTACCTCAGGGTACAGTGCTCTCCCCTGTGCTTTTTTTGATTTACATAAATGATGCCCTGAAATTACCTCTTTCAAATTGCACACAAATTTCATTTGCTGATGACACAGCACTAGTATTTTCGGGTGAATCCTGGATGGAAGTGTATCAGAGTGCAGATCAGGGTTTAATAATTATGAAAAATTGGATGAATGATCATGCTTTAACTGTCTATTTGAATATATATATATCACTTCCAATATATCACTTTTTCCCCAACAACAGAAGGTCAACCAGATGATGTATTACAATTGAAGATGCACACCGACTGTATATCAATGATATTGATAATTGTTTGTGTCAACGGATTGAGAAGGTAAATTCTGTAAAATATTTGGGAATAATGTTGGACAGACATTTGAAGTGGGAGTCTCATATTAATTGTCTGTCCTCTAAACTTGAATTTCAATTTACAATTTATACAGAATTAATCAACCCAAAGACCTTAATATAATAAGAACAATTTACTTTGCATATGCCCATTCTTTATTTCAGTATGCAATTGAAGCATGGGGCGGTGCATTTGACTGTCATTTTAATAAAGTGTTCACATTGCAAAAACATCTCATAAGGGCAGCGTTGGGTAGACCAAGACGATACTCAAGTCGGACCCTTTTTGAAGAATTGGATGTACCCACCCTCAGACAAATTTATGTAATGAAGATTATTTTGCATCTGAATAAAAATGTGAGTAATTTGGAAACGAGAAATACACCCTATCCGACGCGCCCATCAGTTTCAAATATGTTTAATATAGATTTAGTAAGACTGGAAGTATGTAGACATCCGTTTTTTTATTTTTGTAACATATTTTCTAACAAAATTCCGATATATTTCATCAATAGTGGATTAACTAAAAATCTTCTCGGAAAAATATCTGAATGGGCTAAGAAAAATATTCATTCAACACTTCCCAAATTCTAATAATTTAATGTAATAATTTATAATGTAAAGATATGGAACAATTATTCTCATAGATGTAGCCTACGATACTGTTGTCAATCAGTTATGGCATTGATAATATCACGTGGTATTGAGCAATGATTTTTTGTCAGAATATTGGCGTTTTATTGATAGCTCATTTTCTTGTTTTGGTTTGTAGCCGGATGGGATATCTTATTTTGGTTTTTGCCTTTATATTTTTATTCTCTTTATACTAATCTTATTGTTTGTAGTTTTATCATTTTGCAAGAGAGTTTAAAAAATATATAATTATCGAAAATGAACTCACAGCTAGCGCACAAGTTCGCTTTGCTAGCTGTGCCAATTCTATTTTTTCTGTTTTCACTGTTCTGTCCAGCGAGGGATTTTCAGGGCACAATAACGTCGTCAGCGGTGAACTTTTGAGACAGCAAGGGTCTCCACGTTGACTGCACGGTCTCGTTGAAGAGGAGTAGAGACAGCACGGGTCTCGAGCTAGCTCACGGAGCCGGCATAGCGTAAAGCCGTACAGTAGAACGTCTGATCGCGCACTGAGTCGTACAATAGCGAAATACAATTGTGCCATTGTTCTTCACCCTTATCGCAAATTGCAAAATGCCAGGGTAGGATTGAACAGATTTGAGTCCACTTTTCAGTCCAGAAATAAATAAACTGGAAATTTTTAATTTGGTCAATTAAAAACCGAATATAATAGAATTATTACATTCAATAAACTATCAGACCTCGAAAATATTGAGTTATTAAGGAAAAATTCGACCCAGAAATAAAACACAAACTAATTCACTACGCGAGGTCTACTGTTCGCAGAACTACCTACTAAGAAAGAAGAAACAATTGAAGGAATGAAGAGTTAGTAGAGCTCAATCTAATGCCTAATGAGGAAATGTGATTATCCAATTGCAAACTGTTTGATTCTATTAAATGATTCACTATGAAGAGATAGCAGACCTCGTGTGTCTACAGCGTTATTGCCCTGTCACCAGCTGGCTCAAATCTTCGAATAGTAGACTTGAGATGCGCGGGAACACTAGCGTCAGGTGATCAATTTTCATAACAGCAAGTAAAGTTGTGCGAGTGCGCCACACCAGATTTTTAAGATGATATTGGCATTCGAAGGAGACTGCTTTTCCTTTTGTATTATCCATAAAATGCAAAATTTCAGAAAGCCTTATGTATACGTCGTCGCGAAATTCAAAAAGGAACATACCTGTCAAATTTCATGGAAAACTATTGCTGCTTTTCACTGTAAATGCCGATAATAAATATAAACTCTAATAAAAACATATAATGATAAAGAGAAAGAGAGAGCAAAACCGTCGACTTGAATCTTAGACCTCACTTCGCTCAGTCAATGAGTTGAAGCTCATTCATTCCCAGTAGGCTATTCATTGAGTATTCTAGCAGTTATCAATTACGTTTTTGCTTAACCAATCGCAGTTGTCCAAATCTCCATCATAATTAATATCACTTACAGTGAAAATATCTTCCTGATGTATGTGTTCCTCATCTATATTTTAAATTCCAAGTTCACTTTCATTCAGTAGATGGATTTTCTGTACAAATAACCTATATATTAACAAGCCAATCAAATTAGCTTGATTTTAACCACATAGCAGTTCTGGTAATGAAGAGTGGCTAGGTACATTGGAAAATATCGAAATATCAATTTGATCTGATATTTCTAGCCTCATGATTGCACAGAATCTACAAGTCTTTTATAATGTACCTTTGAATACGTTATCAATTTTATCAGTTTATAGAAGTCAACAATCAGTCAAAGTGGCAAAATTACCATCAGAATGAATCAAAAGATAATGATCATCTCATAACAATTACAATTATCAAACAAAGTTGATCACTATGAGAAATATGAATTAATAGGAAAATCATAAATTTAGGGGATGTAGAAAGTAATAATATGAAAAAAAACTGAAGGCAGAATTTAACTGAGGAAGAAGATTGATCACCAATCGATTGAAGATTTGAATATAATGGATCAGTTGATTGTTACCTCAATCATTGTGAATTGCAATATTATCCTATATTTATGTTTTTTTCCTATAAAAGCAGGATCGAGAACAATATTGTCAATACGAATACTCGCGATGCGATTATTTGATCACTTCAAAGACTTGGTGTAGTGGAAATTATTGCTAATGTATATGTCAACTCAAGTGGAACAAGATATTTTTATGCACTACCTGATATCAATTGCTGTTCATGGAATACGTTACATAGAATATGTAACGTATTCTTCGTGTGATAAGTCCATTGATTGAATATTGCAAGTTGAAATGTACGTGTATTGAGCCCCGAGTATGGGCTCATACACCTTCAGCTCAGATTTCGAAAGGCAAGAAGAAACTTCGCATCTGCTGCGAGAGAAAAGAGGAGCAAGCGTCATTAGGGGAATCCAATTTGAGCATCCAATTAGCGTCTGAGAAGAAATTGGAGATCGCATCACGAATATCTGAGCTTGATTCATTCTCTCTTAATAAAGCTGCAACTGCAATCTTCGCAAACGACACGAGTGGTCTTGACATTTCAAGATATATTCCATTTGGAAACTTCCCCCTATAATTCTAATATCGAGATATTGATCATAGAATTCATCGTTCACAATAATATATCACTCATTCTTAAGATATTATATTATTTAAAAAATGAATTCCAGTTTGAAACTACCTCCCAACTCAACTCTCTCTATATCTATAACACGAATTATTCATCACGCCAATTATGTTGTATAAAACTATGGATAAATCCTCTGTGAAGCCACTTTTGCAACAAGCCTCATGGCTTTGGAAATATTTTTCATTCATGAATGAACTTCAGTTTAAAACTTTCCACCGACTCTATTAATTTACATCAATCATAATCTATTTATCAATCGAAAGGAACATACCATAAATGCATTTGGTAAAGAGTCACATCAGCATCATTTGAAATATCACACAGCAACACAGCAAAATACCTTGGAATGACTCTTGACGCCAAGTTGAAATGGAAAGAGCATATCAAGATGAAAAGGAGTGAGCTGGGACTCAAATACAGTAAAATCTATTGGCTGTTGGGCAGACAATCACAACTCTCATTGGACAACAAAATATTGATTTATAAACAAATTCTAAAACCTGTCTGGACGTATGGAATTCAGCTTTGGGGCTGCTCTAGAACATCTAACATCAATCAGATTCAAACATTCCAAAACAAAGTACTGCGGAACATGGTGAATGCGCCCTGGTACATAAGGAACAGCGATTTGCACCGAGATCTACCAATACCTACTATTACTTCAGGCCCCACAACCAATACCTACTATTACTTAGTAATAGTAATAGTAAAAGTAATAGTAGGTATTGCCACAACTGATCACTAATAAACTATGACGTCATCACATGTAGATCATCGATGATCTACTGGCGGTAAGCAAGCGAAATAAGAGCGCTGATGCTTGTTATAACATCTGATATGGTAATATAACAGATACTAATCAACAAAATTAGAATTATAAATTCACTTTTGACGGTGTTCCATTCCAATGAATATGATTTGTTTATCATTCTTCTAATATTCGTTTGTGTAAAGTAATAATGAATTTGGGCGTTTAAATCATGGTGTACTGTTGTGTACCTAATTGTTGCGGGAATTATAACAAGATTCCAAAAGTATCCGTACGGTTTTAAAGTTTGAAACGGTATTTTCTTTTTCGAAAGATGGAACTTTGAAACGAAAATAGATACGAACGATAAGAAGAAAGAACTTCAATTCTACAAAACAACGGTTTACATGAAATGTAGAAGAACAGTGTAAATAAAGTGTGAGTGGAGAATTTAATTAAAGTGTGAAAGAACAGTGTAAATAAAATGTGAAATAACAGTGTAATTAGAGTGTGGAAGAACAGTGTGAATAAAGTGTGTGAAAGAACTTTTGAACTAATAAATTAAAAAGTAAATGCAAAGTGTTGGAACTGTCCAGAATATCATAATATTAAAGGTTTTACCTAACTGAAAAACATCTGCTGATGGGTTTCTTTGTACTACAGATTAATTTGTGATCAAGTTTGTGGGAGCCTCTTTCCTAAAAAAAGGGTATATGTGATTAATTACGGCACAATTGTATCTCAGCTATTTTTGAAGATATTGACTCAATTTTTTTTAAATAAAAGAGAAAGAAAAAATCAATGTCGCTAGCCTAATTTCAACTAAAAAAAACGATTCTAAATAATATTAATGCTACTTCAAAAATCTCAAATAAACTAACCTTATTTTCAGTAGACGATGCCTGTAGTCTTGAATTAATTGCTATTTATGCACTCGTAAATAATATAGCATGTACTATGATTATGCTTCATGCAATATTAGAGAATTGTACCAAATGAAGATTCATTTTTATTTATTTTCTTCATAAATTTTAATGTTTCAAACGGCCGACCGGGTAACGGCAATTTTTCATAGATAGTTTATGATTCGACTCGGTACCCACCCGGCAGACGACAGATCGACTTTCACGTTTCGATACTTCAATCTGGTATCGATATTTTTAGTCAATCGACAATATTATTATTTTAGATATAAATACTGAAGAAATTCAGTTGGCTAAACTGACTGTTCAGGATAGAAGTAGGATCGGAGAGCAGAGCTACTGTTTTATCTTGATAACTTACAATCATCTTATCGCTTGTGATCACCTAAAAGAAAAACAATAAGATTACATTGCATACAACCTATGCCATAGTAGAACTCTAATTATCCGAATTAATTGAGACTGAACTCTAGTTGGTTAGGTTAATTAAATACTTTGATAATTATTGGAGTTTACAAAAAAGAAGCAGACGGAATTAAAATAATAATATAGACTATTTACTGAATATAGTTTTACTATCTACTTTTAACACCATAACTAGGCTACATTATATCGAGACAATATAATTTTAGTGATATTTCTTTTAAACGCTGTCTTTTTTTAATAACTAAGACATTGTAATCCCACTGAAATTCATAATGCAGTATTTCTTAGAGTTCTGAGAGTTCATATTCCAAAAAAAAATATTATTTTCTATAGAAATCCTAAAAAACAATTCTTCACTAACACTGACTAGCCCAAAATTAGTTGAAAAGGTAAGCTTGAGTTGGCCCAATATGGACTAATTAACAATAGGCTAATGAATTGTAATAAAACAATGATTAACAACATCTTGAATAATTAGGTAGAAAAAAGTAAACCTGTAATATTAACTGACCTCACTTTTAAAATCACAACTTATCAACAGTAGAAGTTAACTGGTTACTTGAGTTTTTTTGGTGAATATTTTTTGTTAGTGGAATAATTGAAAACGTTGATCAAAAAGTGCATGAATTGTTGGATTGTTGAAAACAGGATTATTTCTTCAGCATGCTGGCAGAATGTAAAATAACATTGAAATGGAATATATTGAACAGAGCAGAATAGAAATGGTAGACTATTGGTAATCTATATATATAAAAGCGAAATGGCACTCACTCACTCACTCACTCACTCACTCGCATAACTAAAAATCTACCGGACCAAAAATGTTCAAATTTGGTAGGTATGTTCAGTTGGCCCTTTAGAGGCGCACTAAGAAATCTTTTGGCAATATTTCAACTCTAAGGGTTGTTTTTAAGGGTTTAAAGTTCGTCTTTTAGCATGTATATTCTTCTTCTCCCAATCTCTTAATTAGAATTGAAATTTCCATATCATATGTTACTATAGAACTATAATCTAGATAGAGTAACTCTTCGAAACAGTTGTTAACTGGCAACTAAATCAATAATTTTGTCAGGTTGGCATTAAGTTGAGTTGATTTTGTTAGGTTGGCACCAAGTTGAAGATTTAAATGAATTTATCGCGGAAAAATTGATTGGGCACTGCTACTTCAATCTGGGAATATTATATTACTAGCCGTCAGGCTCGCTTCGCTCGCCATATCTGTTTAGCCAGACGTTTAGTCTGGACCCCCGACTGGATTGTCCTATTATAATATGATAAAAATGAAAAAATGAAAAAACTCGCTTCGTTCGCCTGCTGATCTCATTCTTGGACGATCCAGTCGGGGGTCCAGGGGGCGGAGCCCCCTGGCTGGACGGATATGGCGAGCGAAGCGAGCCTGACGGCTAGTAAATTTATAAACATATTTGATAAACTGAATGGTAGACTAATTGATGAGAAATAGTGGACTACTGGTAAGAACTTGAATTCAGAAAGATGTGGCTATTCTTGGAACTTGTTCCAATATTTTCTTTAAAAGGACCTCACGTTGTGGAAAATGTTAAATTTGTGGATAAAAAATGAAGCCTATGAATCTTGATTAGTGAGGAATTGGAATTACAAATTTATCATAGTCTGTTACTGTGAGTTCTAGCTGTCAGGAGGTGACTTTTGAGGGGACTGTTTTTATTTATTAATTGTTGCAACCAAAGAATAACAAGAGATATAATATTAAAGGAAAAACTAGGGTTAAGATGTGCTATTTCTATTTGTATTTTTGATATATAGCAGAACTATAAGGTTACGGTACTTCTATGTTATATTCAAATGAGAATTTTGATCCATGAATACTAAAATTTTTGAATTTGATGATAAAATAGTTTTAAATATTAAGAAAACAATGGACCAAGAGTAATGATTTGATTATTTTGTGATAATTAAAATGGAATTGGTTCAAATCAACGAGAGTAAATTTGAATTGAATTTTAATATAGAAAATATAAATGCTAATAGGGGGAGGGATAGCATTGTTTATTTATTTCTGGATGAAATTACAATCATATGAATATGATTGGGAAAGAACAAAAGGCTTAGCCCAAAACTATACTATTTGCAAATTTTGATAATAAATAACATTTTCGAAAAAAATGGTTAGCCTATCTATTTAATGTTGAAAGTTTATGTTCAATTTTTGTCCAAAATATATATGAGCTGGAAATTTTGAATTTATAAGCATAAAGCACCGAATTAGAGCCTATTATTATGAGAAAGGGTTTCAAGAATGGGAGGGAGGAGCATCATGTGGCTTTAAGGATGGTTCAGATTTGTGTTGAAGGTGGAACAGGTGTTGGTCTTATGGGAAGAATATGATTGTTTGAAGTAAGAGGCTTCCACATTAACTATTTGTCAAAATATATATCAAGAAAATCATGCATTTTGTAGATGGGGAAAGTGCTCTACTGTTTTATGCAACGAGCAAGATATAGATATAACCTCAAAGGAGAAACCGATGACTGATGATAATGAAGATTTTGATCAATATTATGATTGTAAAATTGAAATGAATAGGCTACTCTGTGTTACTGGAAACCTGTTATAAAACGCCTTAAATTTTGGTTGTTCTCCACAATTTTTGTTCTGAAACAAAACAAGGAAAACATAAAGGTAAATATTCATGACTGAAGATTATTAGGATTAAAGTAGGATTCAAGAAAATTGGAAAAACAAAAAGGAAAAAAAAATTGAAATCCCAACCTAAAAAATACTAACCTAAGCTTTTCCTAACCTTATCTTCTCCTAATCTAAGCTTTTCCCAACCTTAGCTTCTCCCAACCTAACCAAACCTAACCTAACCTAACTAAATCTAACCTAACCTAACCCAACCTAATCCAACCTAACCTACCTAACCTAACCTACCTAACCTAACCTTTCCCAACCTTAGCTTCTCCCAACCTAACCAAACCTAACCTAACCCAAACCCAACCCTAACCTAACCCAACCAAACCTAACCTACCCAACCTAACCTAATCCACCCTAACCTAACCCAACCTAACCTAATCTAACCAAACCTAATCTAACGTAACCTAACCTAACCTTAGCTTCTCCTAACCTAAGCTTTCCCTAACCTTTGCTTCTCCCAACCTAACCAAACCTGACCTAACCCAAACCTAACCTAACCTAATCTAACCTAACCCAACCTAACCTAACCTAACCCAACCTAACCTACCTAACCTAACCTACCTAACCTTTTCCAACCTCAGCTTCTCCCAACCTAACCAAACCTAAACCTAACCTAACCTAACCCAACCTGAACTAATCCAACCTAACCTAACCCAACCCAACCTAACCTACCTAACCTAATCTACCCTAACCTAACCTAATCTAACCTAAGTTAACCTAACCTAACCTAACCCAACCTTAGCTTCTCCTAACCTAAGCTTTCCCTAACATAAGCTTTTCCTAACCTAAGCTTCTCCCAACCCAAGTTTTTCCTAATCTGGGCTTTACCTAACCTGAGCTTTTCCTAACCTTAGCTTCTCCTAATCTAAGCTCCTCTCAACCTTAGCTTCTCCTAACCTAAGCTTCTCCCAACCCAAGTTTTTCCTAATCTGGGCTTTACCTAACCTGAGCTTTTCCTAACCTAAGCCTTCCTAACCTAAGTTTTCCTAACCTTGGTTTCTCCCAAACTACGTTCTTCCTAATCCAAGCTTCTCTCAACATAAGCTATTCCTAACCTAAGTTTTTCCCAACCTTGGTTTCTTCTAAACCAATCTTTTCCCAATCTAAGTACTTCCTAACCTTAGCATTTCCTAACCTAAGCTTTTCCCAACCTTAGCTTCTTCTAATCTAAGTTTTTTCTCAATCTAATCTTCACCTAACCTGAGCTTTCCCCAACTTTAGCTACTCCAACCTAAGCTTCTCCTAACCTTAGGTTTTTCCCTTATCAAAGCTTTTTCTAACCAAAGCTTCCTCTAACTCAAGCATCCCCTAACCTTAGTGCAATCGACTAACGCCTCGAATAGAAACATCATCCTTGCCTGCAAAAGGCCCCTTCCCGTCCTTGTAACTTAAAATACTCTTACTCAATTCATCGAACCCTAACCTGACAAACAAGAAAAGCAAAGCCAAACCTAATTCAATCCAACCTAAGCTATTTTTTATCCAATCCAACCAATCCTAGCATAATAAAATGAAAAAATATAGGCTAATTCAAAATAATTCCTGCATTCAATATTATAAAAAGTGTATTAATATTATTTATTCATATAATAATAATATATATATATATTATATATATATATATATATTATATATATATATATATATATATATATATATATATATATATATAATTAATGTAATATAATAGTGCTCACCTTATACTAATCAGTTCATATCATCCAAATCCAAATCGTCAGTATCATCAGTATCATCGGTTTCCCCATCTTTTGGCTTTGCAGGGTCATATAAATTTCCTGCTTCCTTACAGAACTCAGTAAAGCAGTCAACTTTCCTCAATTTGCATGATTTCATAAATACATACTTTGATAAATAGCCAGGAAAGAAAGCTTTCTTCCTGTGGAAGCGTGGCAAAGTTGCCTTTGCCGCGCCCCAAGAAGCTTCGATCTTGTTTGTGTGAGCACCTGAAAGTGGGTCAACAGAATTCATTTTGTGATTCACTTTCAAGTGCTCAAAGCCTTCTTCTTTCAAACAATCATAAGCTTTTCAATAGTCCAACACGATTGTTGAGCCCGGTTTTATGTACTCTTTGATAATAGGTATCAGGGTATCTGATGACCGGTTCTCAACAGCCACCATGAAAACCTCTCCAGATAGCTCATCGATGCCTCCAAACACCCACTGACCCTCAACAGCCCGCCCCCGATTATTTTTTCTCTTTCCAAATTTACTTTCATCAATTTGAACTTTTCTTCCAGGTCCTCCAATTTTTTTCTTTCTCAATACTGCAAAATCAAAAGTCACTTCCCGACAGAATGAACTCCAGTCAACAACTGTCCGATTTGAAATGCCCAACTCATCAATGATCACTTTTGCGGCTACATTTTTTGTCCACAAATATATGAAACCTATAATTTTCCACAACGGAAGTTTTAACTTTTCAAAAAAAGTTCCTCATCCAAGATTCACAGAATAACCACATCTCTTCCTTTTCTTCTTGTTCTCAGATCTGTAATTATTGCAATACCATTTATAGCCATCTGTTTCAGAATTACACTTTCGTAATGTCATTTTACATTCATCCCGACCACAAGCTGAACAAACTATAAAATGCTTCAAAATCCCCCATTCCATACACTTATCAATCAACAATTTCCCCTCATCACTCCACTTTTCTATATTCACCAGATTCACTTTTTCACCAGCCATTTTTATCTATAAAAATTATAACTTCAACATATCAAACTTTCATTCTACAATCCACACACGAGAAATTGAATTTATCCTCCGAAAGCTGATGCAGTTATACCATGTTGAAATAAGTTGAAAATAATCATGTTCAACAATTAAAAAAAAAAATTATTGATTAGAGCTGTAGGCTTCACTGGAAGACTTTAGCAATAAAAATTAATATTTTAGGATAAGAAATAAGAGGACAAAATTAATGGTTAGTCCTAGTGACTAGTTTTAATGGAAGTAATAATAAAAGATAAAATTGAAATATGAGTTATATTATGGAAGAGATTTGAAATTGCAATGATCAATTCAAAATGATTCCTCAAAAATCGTTGTATTGTCTCAGATGATTGTATCCAGGTCCTTGTGATGGCAGGTCAATCATAGTACAGTCGCGGTCTCACAAATTGATCCCATGATCGATTTCTCCCTTCACTTCCACCGCATCGATTCGTTACCATGTATACCATCAATATCATATGAGTCAACTAGCTGAACTGCTGAAGACTCCTTAAGGTTGTGCAAAGGCTAAAAATAAACTCTTTACTGATGATATTTTTCAAAGTTTTTCGATTTGTATATCATCAAGCTATCAAAATGAAAAAGTCTCCAAAGGATAACATTTTTTCTGATCATTACTTTTTGAGATATGAGCGCCCAAAATTTAAATTTTTGGGACAGACCATTTCAAATTTGGTATATCAGATTTTGATATTGTATTTGTATATCATCAAGCTATCAAAATGAAAAAGTTTTTCAAGGAAAACATTTTTTCTGATCATTACTTTTTGAGATATGAGCGCTATAATGTCACTTTTGACTTATATGTGCCCAGCTTGCAGTAGTCGGTAGAGTAAATAGGATTTGAATATTTCTTATATTTATGCACTTGCTGGAATAAAAATACCATATGGTTCTTACCAGCTCTTCAAGGAGCTTATACCAAATTTTACTATCAATTGCTGCAAATTGCTGCCGTTTTATCAATCTGCAATTCCTACCGCTGCTCTGATTGACTCCACTATAATAGATGCTGAAGAGTTAGATAAATATAAGGATTCTAAATATTGCACAAGACAATATAGTACCGACACCAATCCAACTCGCTACCATCTGACAAAGTGGTCAGCAGTGTGAGATGATACCGAGTGTGATCAAGGACGGTATTTTAGTTAGAATTCCTTATACTTTCTATGACTTGTAGAACTGCTTAAGCTTGATTCTATTATCCTGTGTTTCAGTCAATTTGACTTCAGTAATTAGGTTGAACCATTTAAATAAATCTTGAAAACGTAATATTTCTGAAGATTTAATGATCAATACTGTATATTGCTGATTTAGCCAACACATTCGGTGAAGAAAATAGTTGGTTGCTAGTTTTATTAATTCATCAATAATAATAAAAAATACTAGTACAGGATTGATGCATGAAGACAGGATTATAAATGAAAGGTACACAATTCAACAAACAAAATATATGATTATACATAAAAATATATCCAACGAGTAATAATAGAATATGAATAAATATAAAAACAATGTGAGAAAGTACGCAAGAGAAAATTTCACAGATGGCTCTTCCAAAATCTTATCATGCCTACTAATATCGATTGATAATCCTTGTAATTTTCCTATCAGCATATATTATATTATATGTATTCATGTGGCTCAATCTGTCGACGTGCTTCCGCTTGTTAAATAAAAATTTATAATTTCATATTCCAACAATATCAAAATTCAAATATTAATTCTCAGGTTATGAGTTCAGCCGTCAGTGGAATTTAGATAAAATAACTTATCTTAGGAACTTCGAGCTTCTGGTAATAATTCTTTTTAAAATAATACTGATATTCAAATACTTTGAATGAGCATATGTATAAATTTAAATAGTGATAGATACTTAAAATAATATTTAATTCTCATCAATGCTCTTAATAAGACTTTCCCCTTATTTATAGTCACTTCCGCAAATAAGTGTGAATCAAGCTCGATTTTTAAATGTAATCTTTGACGAGCTAGCTTTATCAAATTTCTATTAATTCGTAGCACTGAGGGCCCTCTATATATTACAACTCACGTGCGCCGATTTTTCACAAGCATGAAGATGTGGCATGGATTCGCCTCGTGTGTCCTATGCCTTATTCCTGGTGGGCTGCTGTCATCTTCTCCAATGGAAATAATTACTTCAATAACTCATGGCATAGAGCGACTTCACCGAGTTATACATTTGAAATTTAAACTTTGACAAAAATAAAAATTAATTATTATAAGGGGTCCAGTCTAATCCTCTCATATTGGCAGTCTAATCCTCTCATATTGGTTGGCATCCCGGTCGATCTCTGGCAAGCAAGTGGGCAGTTGATCCTCCCTTATTCTTCCTCTACGATACTTCCTATTTCTGAATTTACATAAGATTTGCATAGCTCCTACTAATGGTGGATTTCAACAAATTCTCGATGACATAATTTGATATTGTCAAATAGTTCAGAATGCAAAGGTATAGTAATAAGTTATATATGAATATATTTACACTTCAATTTGATCCTAACATCCTATGCTTGTAACAAACACATATGCATTTTACAATAACTATATACTTTTATAATTGTAAAAAAGACCACGTGGTGACTGTTTGAAATATTTATTTTTAGCGCCAACCAAATACTGAATTCTGATTGGTACATCACCAGTTTTCGTACAAAATGTGCTATTGTATTAATACGCCAAATAAAACTAGATCCCATTTCCTTTTTATTTTTATTATATTTTCATGATTATTAATCCGCTTGTATGTATACAATAAATACTTATATATGCTTTTAAACGTTTATGTCCTCTATTAAGCATGCTAGAGTCTACTAAACACTTTTTGTCCTCGTTTTATTGAGTACTGTTTACTTGCAATTATTTTGCTAGAGAGTATCTGACTGAATTTCAGATGTACAGCTTGATCACTGTTGATGTTGCCAACAAGCGTTATTCACAAAGAACTTGACCTCAAATACAATATTATTATTTTTATTAAAAAATTGAAAAATGATTTCCATTTCGAATTGTTGCAAATAATCTTAGCTTTTATAGTCGTTATCATCTTATCTTTATTGTCGACTGATAATACAACTGATGATAAAAGCTTCTGGTTTCTTTAAATGAGACCTAATAATCCATTCCAATGAATGAATTTTATTCGTGCAAAAATGCACCGTTATAGCGCCAAAAGTTTAAATTTTTGGGACAGACCATTTCAAATATTCGGTAAGAGATAAATCCATGATATTTAGAGCATAAATTATTCATGGTATTGTTGATCTAGTAAAAAAGAAATTTTCTGAAAGTATAGATTTTAAAGAAAGTTGATCAATTTACTAAAAATGACCAACTTGATAATATTCAACTTTGAAAAATAACACCAGTAGAAATTTTATTTTCAGCCTTTGCACAGTTTTAAGTGTGCAAAGCCTAAAGGCTTTTTCATAAAGCTATTCCAATTTAAAAAAATGACTGAGTAATAAATTCCATTCATTTATTGACAATTGAATAACTTCAATCATCATCATCATCATTGTCATCAATATAATATTGTATTGCGAGTATACACATACGCTTGTGGCCTGTCTCTGTCACTGCCCCTGATGATTAATGACACTCAAGACCTCCCATCCTTATTCAAGTCTCAGCCTAGTCCTCAAGTCTGCCTATCCTCATTCTTATTAAGAACGATGGATCGCTCAGCGGACTGCTATCCCCCAAAATCGCTCATCGGAGATCACTCATCGGACGTAACCATACAAAAGTCAGGCATGCGCAGTTGGTTTCCTTAAACCACCGCCTGCCCCCGCAACGAAAAACTACAGTTACTTCATCATGGTTGACTTAATAGAATATTTGTACGGAAAACTGGAGATCAACTCGCAACATTTGTATTGGAGTTGAAATATTATCATACCAATGATAAGAGAGCAATGAATTAGAATATTAGAAATAGTGGGAAGAATTGCAGAAAATGGTTTTACTTACCTTCAGGCTTCTGTACGACACCCCGCTTGTCTCCTTTGCCCATGACTCACTAAATCGAGATCCCCGTTCAGCATACGCATGCGCAAACCTGGGTAATGGACAGCCAAAGGACATCAATCATTTCATTGCCGAAACCAAGAGTCAAGCCGAATTCAGGATTTGTCAAACAACCACATCCATCGTTTCAACGACTGGGAATTTCCTCGGCTCAGTAGTGTATCTGGAAAATTGAAAACCTAGATAATATATTCAATAATAGCATAATATTCATCAATAATAATTATTCCAAAAAAATCTATAATATTTCTTCCACAGATATAAATTAGAAATATTATTAAAGTCGGGTGGAGAGGGAATGGAACGGAAGATAGGGACCCTAACTCTATCAGATGTCCCTTTTGGCTGCTACAATATTATGATTTCTCTCCCTTGCCATTCTGCAGCCGAAAGTCGGTGCTCTTGCACCCTTTCATGCTATCATAACTTTCTCTACAAATTGCGAAGCGAAACCTTCGTGTTATGCTCGTCTTTTCCTCCTCCAGAACCCGATATTCTATTCATTATCATATCTGGTTACAGATTTGTAAAGTGATTTTGTGAAACTTTTAATAAAAACTGGTTTCTTTGTCATATCATGAGAAGTTTTACTACTAATTACATAACTAGGAAACTATTCCAATCTTTCACATCACTTTCAGTTCAACCAATGCCTATTGTAATAATTTCAATAACGAGATTTCAAGTTATTTGTAGGTATAATGCTGTACTGTTCTACTACGATAATGACAACAAAATAAATTGCACATGATAGCAATTTGAGTTGCCAGCCGGGCTGATCCAGTAGTGAGAAGCGTAACAAACGTCACTCTGCTAGCACCGTCTGGGTCGTGGGTTCGAATCCCGCCGGATGTATGGAGATTTGGTCAACTCATCAAATATACGTACGTACTTTCCATTTCCCACGGGCGGAATCAAAACAAGTTAGTTGAGCTTCAATTAAGGTTGATAGTTTATAATCATCTGAAATTATGTAGATTATAGATCAAAATATCAATTCATTTGAACTTCGAATGAGACTTGCTTTTGATCAAGAGAGATCGATGATGATTGATTATTCTTCCATCTCCACTGGATCCTACTCAACTCATTTGAAAAGTGTTCATTCAATATTTTTTAACCATTTCGTGAACTTTTAGCCTCATTTCATTCTATGATATCGATTTTTCTACTCATAATCGGTTCTTGAATATTTCCTGGTATCAGGAAAATATATGTTTGTATTGCATACATAATACAACTACCGAGACAATAGTGATGATACGTAAACTGAAGTTGATGGATGAGATAGTTGCCAATGGTGAATTTCACTTCAAACTGCCAACATTCCTTACAAAGAGCATCAATGCTCCCCAATGCTGACAATTTATAGCGAGTCTCATGAAAACGATATACTCATGCGCAAAATGAACAATAGGCATAAGACAATCGATAGCTCGAAATTAGGACCAACAAGAAAAGAGTTTGACAGCCACTGTGAAGACTGGGTTTTGTCTCTCAATGCCTTCAAATGTGAGCTGTCGTTTGCCAGCAGTCGCACGCACAATTCTCGGCATAGTTGATTCAGTTTTCCGAGCTGACGCACGCGCGCGCTCACAAAATGCTTCATATAGCCGACAGCTATTCCAGCTTTTTCAACTAGCCCTGGCTGCCAGCAAAGGAAATAAAGTGTTTCTTAGCGCTCGCTCAGGCTCATCCAAAGATTAATACTTTCGAATGAAGCCTTCTTCTCCAATTTTCCCTGTATTGGAGAAGCTTTTTTTTCTCTTTCTAGCAGTTCCACGGCGTATTCTCGAGGTTCCAATTGTATTTTGTCTCATAACTTAATTAATTCTGTGCGTCTCTTCCAATTAAACGCAATATATCCCAAGCCTCAAGAAATACTCTTGCAACTTTAGTACCTAAGTATATTCTGTCTGGGATGATGGAGGTATTCTATTCTAATGGAATATTATAAGACCTGTTATGATGATGAAATAAAATAGATCTCATTTGACCGCTTATTAAGTTTCATAATCATGTCACTAGTCAAAAAGTTCTATTCAACTTACTCTGACAGGTCCATAACATGCAGGAGCCTCCAATTCATGTATATACAAATTATTAATTCTTAGATTCATTCTCTATACGGTATGACTGACTATGTCAACTCAAACTGCTGTGAACGTTGCGGTTAATTCCACAGCAGAACAGAGCTGACCTCACCAGTCGATGCTTAGCTTTCAGTTTGATTCTCGCTCGCTCTCGACCTCCATGTAACACAAACACATCATTGTAAACCATAGAATAGAAGTGAACAGAGCGGTAAGTCTCGAACGCGCTCCAGCACGATTACATCCGAATGTTTTTCTCATGTTTGCCACTGGCATCGATTGACACTAAAAGCTGAACAATTGCTTTCCTGTTCTAGAAGCTGTTAAAATAGTTCCGATTGATTCATGTAACTAGTTATCATTGTAAGATTCTCTTCAAACTTCCAGCATTGTTTGAATAGGAACCATTGATATCACCCTCAGGCAATGCTGTCAGATTAAAGTGAATCTCACAGATAATCAAAGCGTTTAAGGCTGACTGCAAAGAAGCAGAGACGTAAAATAGATGACGTACGGGTAAAAAGTATGTGCTTATTCTAAAAAAAAGAGAATGTGAAATATTAATATTTTCAATATAGACGTATAATAATATCTCATATGAAAAAAATCTCTTCTCCATGATAGATTCAACCACATTCAGCAGCTGAAGCCAAACGCTACAGGAGGATCGTTTCGTTAAGGATCAATATCCAGGAATCGAGAAGTTTGTATCTCATGAATGGAGACGTCTTGATCTCCATATCGGTGCCAAGTTTGTATTATGGGGAGGCGCAAATAACTTTCGTGATGTCATACTCAAGTCTGAATATTCAGAAAAACAAGGCATGCTTCTCTAGGTTTACGGCATGAAAATCACAGCACAAGTTCCGTGTTGTGGAATTTTAAAGCAAAGCAAGAGATGTGTCGGCGGGTGGATAGGATTGGGAATGCATTGACAAGTGGGGGAAATTGCGTCAGAAGACGATGAGGGTAAGAAGAAAGAGTAAGAGTGAGGGGTATGTGAGAGAGATAGAAGGAGAAAGTGGGAGAGAGTATGCTAGAGAAGTACAATCAGTTGGCGCTTGGTGCAGAGCCTAGATGGATAAAGCAATTTGGAGGGATGCAAGGATTCGAAGCTGCGCCTCTACGTTGCCATGCTATCCAACAACGTGACTGGAACGCAGCCTTTTTATTGCATCTGGAATTGTCAACTAGAGCATATTTGCCTCCTTAAACCAATAAGAATAGTTTCCTCGCAAAGCACAGCTGGCATGGTCATTTGTAATCCAGCTGCATACTGCTACTTATTGCTCCATTCCTATCAACAAAAAATTACCACGAGTTTTAGATGGAGACGAGACCCTGAGCTGAGGAGAATCGAACATTACTTTAAAGATCTAACAAAAGACGAGGATTGTCTATAGACATGTCTTGTAGACAACCTGGGACCAAAATCTGGCAAAATGTATTGAAGTGTGTACTAGGCTTTACAGAAGTTTAGGAGCTTCAACTCACAAGAACTTCATCTGGAGAACCAAAATTTGATTTGTGATATTGTTGAAGTTGATTCTCAGATCAAGTGAATGACAATAATATTATGTTATCTCTAGATAACCCCCTGTTGGTTGGGGGAGCTTTGAGTCGAACATCGTACTCAATAATGTGTTGAAAACCAGAATCCACCCACAGTATCACTGCTTGTCGTAGGAGGCGACTAAAAGGGACCCCAAGGCAACTCCAGAAGTTGCCTTGCCTCCAAACCCACGGGATCTTCAGAAACAATAATAAATCTCTATACTTATAAAAGGCTAAGCCCCGACAGACTGAAATCACAACACAGCCCAAACTACTAAGCCTGAAAACTTGAAATTTTGCACGATTGTTTATGGTAACCTGAAAACATCCACTAGGAAAGGATTTTCAGAAATTTGCCCCCCTCAGGGAGCTGGAGCCCCCCCAAAATTTTGTACTTTTCAACCGCTCATTGCACAGCAAAGTCATGAGGAACTTTTTTGTTCAGCTACGAAAAAAAATTAGATCTATGCAGAAAAATTTCGATCAGGAACACAGGGGGGTCCAGGAGAGGGCATTTTTCGAAAATTTCGATGTAAAATCACACTACAGCTCATACTAATTGTCCTACAGACTTGAAACTTTGCACAAATATTCTTCAAACATGCTAGACGCGCACTAAGAACGGATTTTGAGATATTTTGCCACTAAGGGTTTCAAAGGATGAAAAAGGATCCTATTAAGTAAGGTTATGAATATGGTAAGGTGAGTGTCATATGGAAATGAGAAAATTCATTCATTGACATGTGATATTCTAACATATGTTGTAATCATTGGAAATAACAAAATAATATGATAGAAATTCAAAAAATACATCTGTTCTATTATTGCTTTCTACCTGATTCCACTCAACCTCAATAATATTGTTCTGATAATTGATGAATATGTTTAATAATATTATTATTATTGATATAATAAAAGTATTGTTTTAATAACTAATTATTATCATTAATATAATAATAGTATTGTTTTGGTAATCAATAAATATTTTTATTTTCACAAACTCTGTATAATTATTTATAATGGTGCATGTGAAACAGCTGCATCAAAGAAATTATCTCAAAAACATATGTTTGGGAAAACCATAGTTTTGAATTTCGTTTTCCTGATGCAATGTACCTTATAAGCCTACACGTGGCATGTATTATCAATTTTTCAGCTAGAACAGTTTTTTGAGACTGCTAAATAAACGTCTACAGTTTTATCAATGCTGTATCGGCAATATGAAAACGCATACAGTTAATATGTCTTTAAATAAAGATGTTGATATCTACATGATAATTATTCTCTACCATTTTTATTTAATTTAAAATTCAAAATTATTCAAGCCTTGATAGAATGATTGACTCACTGTACAGTCAGTCGAAAATTTTAATATTGAAATGAGGGGTATTTTGGCAAGCTGAACAAAAAAGTAAGGTCCTATGCACCTTTTTGATATTATTTCTTCAAATGAAAAATGAGTTTTGTGGGTTGTCAAAACTCCCTCTGAAAGAGAACTATTAATTTCATCCTATCTTTTAGTAAAATAACAATGATTTCTGCATTGAATAACATCTATCTTGTCAACAAGAATCGAACTCTTTGTGAATTTAGATATGACCTACACTTTAGATTTATATAATTCTATAAATAAACTCAGGGAAATTGAAGTACTTTTTTCAGTTGGTTGATGAAATTGATTATCAATAGAGAAAATGATTAGGTTATAATTTTATCAATACAGAATTAGTTGAATGAATTAGCGATGTACGGTACTGAGTTCTTGGTCAACAATAATTCAATATTGGTTTATCCAATCATTATTTTTTTCAGAAGTTATTTATTTGAATTAGAAAATATTTATAAGCTCCTATCAATTTATCATTCGTAACAATGAATTCTTCAAAACATGAATTTAATCAAAGCGAGCTGCACGGCGATTTGTAATCGAGGGCTCTAATTGACTGAAAAGTTCAGCGTTCGGAGTGAGGTGAGGCGAGCAGTTAGAACAGAGGCAAGCGGCACGGCGAATGGTTCGGAGTGCGGTACGACGAATGATTAACAGCTGATTTTCAACATCATGTTCTTTGAAAGGCAAGATGTTCGGAGGAATGCACGGTTTGCTGCGCGGTTCGAGGCTCGATTCGGCATGTGTGGACGCACCTTTAGTTGTTACAGGACATTTATACAGATCACAGGCCAAAGCAACATAATAATCTATCTTCTTCTTCTTCTTATTCTCTTCCTTCTTCTTCTTCTTCTTCTTCTTCTTCTTCTTCTCCTTCTTCTTCTTCTTTCTTCTCTTCTTCCAACCTAGTATAGTGAATGACAAGATGCGAGTGGAGGTGAAAAATGGATATGATAAATAATAGAAGATGATGGATATCGTCTTTCAATTAATCTATACGGTAGGTACTTTGTGGTAAATGTGAAACACTTTCATGATTTTCCTACCTTTTATGCATGCTTACTCTCCTTAATTTGTATGTTTGCATGGCTTTCATCTTTAGAATCTACTGAATTTTCATATTGGACTGTCTAAATAACCTAGATTCAACTATTAAGAACGGAAAATAAGCTAGCTACTTTACAGAGAGAATCATAGAAAGTTTCGACTCAACAGCCCAATGTATAATTTTTTTTATGCCTGAGCCGTCATATATATTTGGCTCAACTGAAGGTATATTATCAACCTGGCTTGAAGAATATTAACTGTAGAAAACAGCAAACACTGCACAGTAGGTATAAAAGGGGGATTCTGGGCCCACCAGCAATGAGCAGCCCAATTTAACCTCCTCCTTCCACAGCGTCAAATTGAATTGCAAATACATAACAATATACATCAATGGATTTGCAATGAGATTGGCTACATGAATTATTTGGCTCATTTTCCTTTTGAACAACTTGTTTCGAGGTTAATCGGAGAAAACAAAAAAATCAAATCACAAACCCCCTCAATTTTTACATATATATTATTTTATCAAGAAAACTGTTAATTTTATTGAAAAAATGAATATAATTAATATTGTAGTCCATAATGTAACAAATCGAATGGCATATAATAGAACTGTTTCCGATCAATGGTTACAGAGATAATTGATTTCCCGTGTTTACCTGCATTTTTCATGTTTTAGGGGGTTGGGGCGGAAAGCTCCAAGGGGATTTTTTGGGACTTTTGGGAGAATGACCCTCTGGGAGGGTTCTATCAATGGTGGGAAATTTAGCTTTTATTTAATTTTCGGATCGAAACTTTTTTTTTGGACCTTCATTGACTGGGCTAATATCTAAAAGGCAAAGCCCTGACAAACTGAAATCACACCACAGCCCAAACTACTAAGCCTAAAAACTTAAAATTTCGCACAATTTATTGTTTATTGTAGCCTCAAAACATCCACTACAAAAGGATTTTCAGAAATCTGCTCCCTCTGAGGGAGCTGGGCCCCCCAAAATTTTCACTTTTTAACTGTTCATTGCACAGCAAAGTCATGAGGAACTTTTTCGTTCAGGTACGGAAAAAATCAGATCTATGCAGAAAAATTCCAATTAGGAGCACAGGGAGGTTCAGGAGAGGGCACTTTTCGAAAATTTTGATGTAAAATCACACTACAGCTCAAACTAATTTGCCTACAGACTCAAAACTTTGCACAAATATTCTTCAAACATGCTAGATGTGCACTAAGAACGGATTTTGAGATATATTGCCTCTAAGGATTTCAAAGGATGAAAAAGGATCCTATTAAGTAAGCTTATGGTAAGGTGAACTCCATATGGAACTGAGATAATTGACACATGATATTCTAACATATGTTGTAATCATTGGAAAGCTTAAAACAATTTCATCAATTGGCTGATCGAATTGATTTTGCGTTGATTGAGAGCACGAGCTTACCACGTGTTTGTTCCATTGTTGTATGCTTGGCCAGTTCGGTTTGGGCCTTCTATCAGCTGTATATGGAGTCTCATACACTCCGATTAGAACAGAGCACGAAGGTTTTCTTTGATTAGGAGTTTGTTGATAATTCTTTTTTCAAATTCAAATTTCATTGCCATCAAAAATCACATTGAAGACTTTCTTAATAGACAACAAGATTACAGAAACAAAATTTCAAACATATACCTACATTTATTTGTAGCACGGACAGAAAAAGACAAACTTGAGTACTAGCCGTGAGTTTATTAAATATAACCTAATATATATATTTTTTGTTAATATTTTGTGAATAGAAATTACGAGTTGATGAGAGATGCGAGTAATTCCTCATATTTGATCCGAATGGTTATTCATAATACAGTAGTCGGGGTCACTGCAATCAAAAATTTTTTATTCTGTACGGTAGCTAATAAATTTCAATGTATCCAGTGTCCATAATGGAAGTGATTGAACTACTCAAAATTACTAATTTCTAATGGCTTACTTGTACCTCATAGATTTATAGTATTCCTGGTGATTGAGCCTGTCTTTTTCAGCATTGTCTATTAATAATAAAGCTTAATTTACAATTAGCTTACCCAGCGAACTTCGTACCGCCAATGTATCTCATGTTACACTTGACTTTATTTGGTGAATCATGAAATTTATCTGACAATCAACATGTTCATTCACATCTCAATACGGACTTCCTATGTGCTTAGTCATGCAGCATTCATTATTCCGAAAACATATTATTCTTCTCAATCAATTGGTAGTAATATCTATCAGTAAAGTTTTCAATTGAAAAAAAGGATATACGAAAGAGATTCAATGTTTTCATAGCTGTAGGTTGTCGATATATGGTCCAGGAAATATGCGATGTACGATGAATCACACAGAATTCCATATTCTTTCCATTTTAGGATGAATATAAACTGAGCTAAATTCAAAAAATTGTGAATTATTCTTTCATTCTTCAGTAATAATTAATGAATGCAATATGAATACTATACATATATACTATACAATATATACTCTCTTTCATCAGGTGAATAACTTTTTTCAACATTTTCCAGTTTCTCAATGATAGGGGAGTGATAATTATTCGTATAGGTCTTCTAAGGAACCATTATCAACAGCTGGTACCAATCAACTACACTTCAACTCCAAACTACCGTTTTAATAAAAGTACACAGTAATTTATCACAGGGTGATATGTTTATAACAGCTGGTAGATTTAGATGCTGAAAATCATATTATCACAATATGATCTTGAATCATGATCATCTTCTCGTTCTTCAGTAGCCGCTCGGCCGAAAATTTCGAAAACATATGTCTGTAAAATGGATTAATAGATAAATATTATAAGTCCCCCAATTAAAATTTCTGTCCCAAAGTTTCATGCCGTTATGTCAAGTAGTTTTCAAGTCTACAGGAAACAAACAAACACACAAACAGACATTCATTTTCTTATAAATAGATTCCCATTCGGCTCAAACAAAAGCCTCTCTAAATGAAGGTAGAATGATAAGGATTCAGTTCTGTTGTTTCAACATTTTTTCAAATCACTTTCAAAAAGTTCATGTAGTACCTACAATTGTGTTTGAGACACTTCTGGCGCTATCATAGTTTCACCACTATTCTGTTCCACAGTCCTATCTCTTGCAGTCGTTAACTATATCTAAAATAATTATCTTCTCTTCTCTATACTTATAAAAGGCTAAGCCCCGACAGACTGAAATCACACCACAGCCCAAACTACTGAGACTAAAAACTTGAAATTCTGCAAGATTGTTCATGTTAGCCTGAAAACATCCACTAAGAAAGGATTTTCAGAAATTTGCCCCCCTGAGGGAGCTGGGGCACCCCCAAAATTTTGTACTTTTCAACCGCTCATTGCACAGCAAAGTCATTGAAAAAAAAAGATCTATGCAGAAAAATTTCGATCAGGAGCACAGGGGGGTCCAGAAGAGGGCATTTTTCGAAAATTTTGATGTAAAATCACACTACAGCTCAAACTAATTGTCCCACAGACTTGAAACTTTGCACAAATATTCTTCAAACATGCTAGACGCGCACTAAGAACGGATTTTGAGATATTTTGCCACTAAGGGTTTCAAAGGATGAAAAAGGATCCTATTAAGTAAGGTTATGAACATGGTAAGGTGAGTGCCATATGTAAATGAGATAATTTATTTATTGACATGTGATATTCTAACATATGTTGTAATCATTGGAAATAACAAAATAATATGATAGAAATTCAAAAAAGAACATCTCTTACTTTTTTACTGTTATTACTTTTTACCTGATTCCACTCAACCTCAATATTGTTCTGATAATTGATAAATATGTTTAATAATATTATTATTATTATTAATATAATAGAAGTATTGGTTTGTTAATTAACTGTTATCATTAATATATTATAGTATTGTTTTGGTAATCAATAAATATTTTTACATTCACATTCATAATGGTGAATGTGAAACAGCTGCATCAAAGAAATTATATCAAAACATATGTTAAGGAGAACCATAGTTTTGAACTTCGTTTTCCTGATGCAATGTATAAGCCTACACGTGGCATGTATTATTAATTTTTCAGCTAGAACAATTTTTTGAGACTGCTAAATAAACGTCTACAGTTTTATCAATGCTGTATCGGCAATATGAAAACGCATACAGTTAATATGTCTTTAAATAAAGATGTTGATATCTACATGATAATTATTCTCTACCATTTTCATTCAATTGAAATTTCATAATTATTCAAGCCTTGATAGAATGATTGACTCACTGTACAGTCAGTCCAAAATTTTAATATTGAAATGAGGGGTATTTTGGCAAGCTGAACAAAAAAGTAAGGTCCTATGCACCTTTTTGATATTATTTCTTCAAATGAAAAATGAGTTTTGTGGGTTGTCAAAACTCCCCCTGAGAGAGAACTATTCATTTAATCCTATCTTTTAGTAAAATAACAATAATTTCTGCATTGATTAACATCTTTCTTGCCAACAAGAATCGAACTCTTTGTGAATTTAGATATGACCTACACTTTAGATTTATATAATTCTATAAATAAACTCATGGAAATTGAAGTACTTTTTTCAGTTAGTTGATGAAATTGATTATCAATAGAGAAAATGATTATAATTTCATCAATACAGAAGTAGTTGAATGAATTTTCGTTGTACTGAGTTCTTGGTCAACAATAATTCAGTATTGGTATTTATATTATAAATAAATAGGTATATAAATCATTATTTTTTCAGAAGTTATTTCATTTGAATTAGAGAATATTTATAAGCTCCTATCAATTTATCATTCGTAACAATGAATTCTTCAAAACATGAATTTAATCAAATACGGAGGAATGCATGCGGTTCGAGGTTCGGTTCGGCATGTGTGGACGCACCTTTAGTTGTTACAGGACATTTATACAGATCACAGGCCAAAGCAACATAATAATCTATCTTCTTCTTCTTTTTCTTCTTCTTCTTCTTTTTCTTCTTCTTCTTCTTCTTCTTCTTCTTCTTCTTCTTCTCTTTTTCTTCTTCTTCTTTTTCTTCTTCTTCTTCTCCTTCTTCTTCTTCTTCTTCTTCTTCTTCTTCTCTTCTTCTTCTTCTTCTTCTTCTTCTTCTTCTTCTTCTTCTTCTTCTCCTTTTTCTTCTTCTTCTATTCAAGATGGCGGCTAAAATGGCGAAAATGTTATCAAAAGAAGGGTTTTTCGCGATTTTCTTGAAAACGTCTCCAACGATTTTGATTAACGTTATACCTAAAATAGTCATCGATAAGCTCTATCAACTGCCACAAGTCGCATATCTGTGAAAATTTCAGGAGCTCCACCCCATCTATGCAAAGTTTGATTTCAGATTCTCAATTATCAGGCTTCAGATACAATTCAATCGAAAAAAATTGAATGGAAAAGATTGAGCATGAGAATCTCTACAATTAATGTCTAGTAACATTTCCACCTAGAATTGAGAATAAGCTCGAAATTCGAGAAAATGTGATTATCCAATTGCAAACTGTTGGCAACTGTTGATTCTATTGAATGATTTACTATGGAGAGATAGCAGACCTCGTGTGTCTCCAGCGTTATTGCCCTGTCACCAGCTGGCTCAAATATTTGAATAGTAGACTTGAGATGCGAGGGAACATTAGCGTCAGGTGATCAATTTTCATAACGGCAAGGAAAGTTGTGTGAGTGCGCCCCACCAGATTTTTAGTTTAAGTCAGTTCATCGTATTTAGTTCGAGTTTTGACTGTGCAAGCTTGTGACAATCTTCGGTTAATAGATGCTAACTTATGATTGGTAAATGGTTGGATATGATTGGTGAATTATAAGACTGGTTCCGATTTCTCAGCCACCTCGGCAACCTCGGCCACGATATTTGAACATGGTCAAATCGCCAACGCTTTACACAGAGTGCACTAACATACTATGCTTTTATGACAATAGTTACAATTAATAATTCCAGTGCAAGAGTGTAAAGCGTACACATTTTTACCAAGTTCGAATATCTTGACTGAGCATAGGTCGTATCTAATTCGCTTTTGATTTTCTTCTGTGATTTGTATTTGTATTTTGAAATTCAACAATAGTGGTCCATATTCAACTGACTTCCCAAATTTCTTGGCAGGACATTTAGCCTAGTATGTTCTCAATAGGTGGAAAAAAAATAAATATAAATGATGAATCCTTATATTGCAATACAATCCTATGGAATTCCAAAGTTTGTTTGAAACCTTTTGTATGGCGAATTGTACCACCTGAAAGAGCTGGCCAATCGAAAGCGTGACACTCAATGGCCGAACTGTCTTATAGAAAGGAAATTGCAGGTATTCCCAGCGGTCTCAATATATAAGTGATTTTCCCTCGTGACCTGACTGTGATCACGCTAATCGAAGTACCAATCATCTGTGAAATGATACAACGCTCCATGATTGAAACTAGTCCATTGAAGTATTGCAATTTATGCACATAGTTCTATGCATTTTTTACAGTTATTTGCATCTTGAATGAGGAAGGTTGACAGACACAGTGGACCCCAGCTTTTAATTCCTCATCTCGGCCACTACAATACAATAGCTACATGCAAGGCATTCAGGAGAATGGTTGGCTCCGTGGTCGGGCTGATAGGTTATCGCTCAGATGAGTTGAGATTCATACTCTTGCTACTCCAGTTAAACAAATGAATACTTGAGAGGCGGACTCCGCGATATATATAATTTATGAGTTGAGAAATCGCTTCCCGGTGGTTCGGAACCCTCCTTTGAGTCTACTAAGAAGGGACGAATGAAGATTTAGAAGGGCCAGACTTTCTCTAGTTGAAGAAATGGTTCTCAGAGGAACTTGGAAATTGATCCCCAAATTTTGGGAAGCTGACCCAACCCTTCATATCATTTTGGTACGATGGTGACAATGGTTACAATCAGACAATTTTGTTGATTGGAAACTGTATTTTCATCAAAATAGATTTATTTCCTAAAATTTCGCTAATTTCTTAAAAAAGTAACCCATTACTCGTTAAAGATAGAGAGCTTTTAGAAATTTTATTTGAAATTTCATGAACTGGAAAGAAATAATGGGAGTGAAAATTTTCCTCACTCCCCACTCCCTTTTTTGGAATTGGCTGGAATAGCTGAAAACTGGAAAATGAACGAAAAGTTCGTGTTTTCTGGATCATCAGATATTTAGCTCGAAATGATTTTGCATGAGATATTGGTTCTGGACTTATTGGGTATCGAAACAGTATATTATAAAAAATCAGAAGTGCAATATAATTCCAAGCACACCCCCTTTCCCATGTTAATAGTAACTGGATTATTATGAAATTTTTTCTCTCTTATCTCAAATGTTACAATTGACTCCCATGATAAGAATCCTCGTCATTCACTCTACATCCTGAATTCACAGTATTCACTGTCAATACTGTCGTTTTAATTGTAGATTGAATGACTTGGATCCTTGTCAAATCGATTGAATCAACTCAATTAGAATTCATGAAAATATACATTTAAATTATCCCATTTTAATATTTATGATACTGAAATTGATTCCTCGACCAGTACAAGGAGAATCAGCCACAATGAACTTAATACTAATGATTATAGGATTATTCAATTCAATTCAATTCGTTTATTTCCACTTGGCATACAATACATGTACATACTTATATTTGATATTCAACAAAATAAGAATTGCATTTTTACAAAAACAGTACAAAGAACATATTCTCTTATACTTTTATCAACTTGACCTATGGAGGGAATAATCAGTGAAAAGGGTTCAACAGCTTTTACACTTTAGTCCAGGCAATGAATGCTCGAAAAAGGGTATAGGGGGAAAAGTTGGGAAGACAATTTTTGACCCCGCAGTTCTTTTTAGGGCAGTAAGGAGGTAAACGTCCCCACGTGATGAGGGGGATGGGTGGTTTAAAGGTACCATTTTTTGGTTTCTCGCAAAAAACTTGAAAACTATGTATCTTAAGGACTTGACTGTCATATTACAAATAAAAGCTTATATAATTTCCTACAATATTCATACTACAATGTTTTCTATATCTCCTCTAGTTTTCGTAATGTCCGCTTTGGAAGGTGTGACATTTATGAAAAAAAAAACACGTTTTCCACCAATTTTTACTATCCTTGCCCTATTACCATAGGTAAGGAAAGTATTGCTTTCCGAAAAAAATTAAGGTACCCCAATTTCTAAATTTCTATACGTTTCAAGGTCCCCTGAGTCCAAAAAAGTGTTTTTTACTTTCCTTGCCCTATTACATAGGTAAGGAAAGTATTGCTTTCCGAAAAATCCCCAATTAACGGAATGACTTGAAATTTGAAACTTGAGGTCCTTACACTATAAGGATACGACAGGAACAATTTCGATCAAATGCAATTCAAGATGGCGGCTAAAATGGCGAAAATTTCGTCAAAAACAGGGTTTTTCGTGATTTTCTCGGAAATGGCTCCAACGATTTCGATCAAATTCATACTACAAATAGTCATTGATAAGCTCTATCAACTGCCACAAGTGCCATATCTGTAAAAATTCCAGGAGCTCCGCCCCATCTATGCAAAGTTTGACTTTAGATTCCCAATTATCAGGCTTCAGATACAATTTGAACAAAGAATTCCAAGTAGAAAAGATTGAGCATAAAAATCTCAACAATTAATGTTCAGTAACATTTTCACCTAAAATTGAAAATAAGAACGAAATTCGAGAAAATGTTATTATTTCAATTGCAAACTGTTGATTCTATTACTCATATCACTATGAAGATATAGCAGACCTTGTGTGACTCCAGCGCTATTGCCCTGTCACCAGCTGGCTCAAATCTTTGAATAGTAGACTTGAGATGCGCGGGAACACTAGCGTCAGGTGATCAATTTTCATAACGGCAAGGAAAGTTGTGTGAGTGCGCCACACCAGATTTTTTTCTATTTTTGCTCTTATAGCTTTTCAAAAATCGATGGGAAAAGCTCATGCTGATTATGAGCTTATAGAACATTGAATTTTCTCCGATTTGATTTATGATTTCACACTTTTACGAATTTCCCTACACCTTTTTCATCAGCTTTAGTGTTGAGTGTGAAATCTCCATTTTTGCAACAATAGAACAATTGATAAAGGAATTCGGAGGGAATTTTTTTAACACAATTTTTGACTTTGAAGCTTTGTTGCGACTAGTTGGTAGGAGAACATATCAAAATTCTCCATTCCAAACTCATGTGCTAAGGGGATGAGGTGGTTTAAAAGTTGCTTTTTCAAGCGCTTTGCTTTTACGCTCATATCTTGAGAACAATGTGTTCAACCGACATAGCTAACTGTTTAAAAATGAAGCTTGATGAATTATCTACACTTTCGGTTCAGTGGAATTTTGTGATATTCCCAACAGTTCCCGAGATATTCGCTCTTGAAGGTGTTCAATTGTTAAAATAACTGGTTTTTATGCTGATGTTTTGCTCTTTTAGGGCTTATAACTCTCCAACAATGCATCATATAAACTTATGCTTATTCTAGGCTTGTAGAGCATTGAATTCTCTTTGAAATGATGTATTATTTCATAATTCCAAGTATTCCTTTCATTGTTATAGCAGCTTCAATGTAGGGGGTGAAATTTTCATTGCTGCAACAAGTGTCAACTCCGCGGTTCCACAAATTCAAAAGAGGTGATGAAGATGCGAACTTTTGATATGTTCACCTACTAACTAGTCCAAATCAAGATTCAAAGTCGAAAATTGTGTCACAGACACCCCATCCAAATGTCATTGTCAAACGATCAACAATCGATCGAATGGGCACTCCTGACTTTTTTTGGGCCATCTTATATACTCCTTTCAATCATTGCTCGGTTCATTTGAAAATAACATGAAGCAACATGAAAGAACTAAATCAACATTATAAAATTAATCACCAACAATAGAATCTTACTTAGCAAGGGATGGTGAAAATTATGGAAATAGCTTGATATACTATTAGCAAGGATAATTTGACAGTAGATCTCATTGGGGATCATATATTTGAATAGAAAAACTTGATTCAAAAATCTAACCCAAAAATTTAAACTAACTTTTTTAATTCCAAAAAGATCCCCCAAACTATGAAACTGTCGAACTGTCACACTATCCTTGTTGAAGAAATATTGAGCTGTTTTCATAATTTTAACTAACCCTATCTATAATCTTCACATCTCGTTGGAGGTTACTTTTTCCTTATATTACTATTATTTAGAACGTTTGCATATTTAGACAAAAGACTTGCTTGAAAATCAACTTTTATTAAATTTTTAATTCGCTGTAATGATTTCCTTCTCTTCTAGGCTCTGTACATCATCTCATTCTGATGGAAGTGAGGAGAGAGAAGAAGGAATTTATAGGAGGAGAAGCTTCACATGAAGTATAAAATTGTAAATATTGTACCAAAAATATTATTTTGTTTCTTTTATTATAATTAAAAGTATGGAATTGTAAGTACTAATGTATCAAAAATATCAGTATATCAATTTATTATAATTTTTATTCAACTTGGTCCAACAGAATATTATTATTTTCATGTATGTCTATATAAGTATAGAATTTAGTTTGTGGAACTTTTTATATTTGTTACTCTTTTCAAATCATATAATTTAATTAATTTCAATTTATCCATGCCCATATTCTATTGGTTAATTATCATCCTTTTATCCTCTAGCCCCTATATGTAATATTAACATTTTCAAATTGTATTCTGATACCTGTAAAGTATAATACTACAAAAATGTATTAAAAAGATATGTACATGGTGACACATATGTGATAGGTATATAATATGTACATAATTTACATATCTGAAACATATCTGGTACATACCTGATCTATATCAGATAGGTAGAAATGTCCGCTTTTGTGATAGGTACCAAGCGAGTATCAGTGATACATATCATTTATGTATCAATGATATGTAACCCAATACTTATTAATGAAACATATCAGTTACGTATTACTGTTACATAACCGACATGAATCAATGAAATGTATCAGTTATGTATCATTGATACTTGTTTGGTACATATCACAAAAGCGGACATTTCTACCTATCTGATACATAACTGATATATATCAGATATGCATCCGTATGTTTCTGATATGTATTGTAGGTTTCAAGGATATGTATCTGATACCTATCAGATACATAATCATGCTGTGTGGGTAGTTTGTTGAAGAATGGAAGTGTGTGCCTAACCTTTATGAAGGTAATAGAATAAAAATAAATTTGAAGACAATTTTTTAGAATTTTAAATTGGGCCGGCACATCTAGAAAATGGATCTGAGTCTATAAGAGGACTATTCTCAATCAATATTATTAACTTGAACAACAGGCTTTGTTGATACAATACTCTGATGGAAGTTTCAATCAATTAAACTCCCTAAATTATATGTTATTCTTATTTTACGTACCTTAGTGGTTATTTGAAGGAACAATTATTCGTACAAGAAACACAATCAAACTTTTTTCACAATCAAACTCCCACATTAACTGATAATCTAATATTATAAGATTGCCCAAAAAGGGCGAAACATAATGACTACATCTTTACTAAGTTTTCCAACTTATCGCACTCTATGTTGCGACAGGAAGGCTGAGTTTTAGAGATAATTCCATAATCTACATTCCTCGACGACTCGAAGCCACAATTTTTCAATATCTATCCTGGGAAACTCGAAGTCATGGTCGTTCATAATGGAGAGAGAAAATAATTTATTTCGCTAACTCACTTACAATAATGGCTCTAGTCCATTGCGTATTGAATTTACTACTAGTAGTTCTGTGAACAGTAGACCTTGCGCAGTTATAACGACGTCCCAAACCATAAGCACATCCACACTGATACACTAACTATTTATTTGATCAGATCATGCTTACACAAGATTTAATTATCATATAACGCTTTCCGGAATTTAGCGCGAGAGAACCAGAAGACATCTAGGCGCCCAGACGAGCTGTTATAAGTTCTTTGCATCCTATTTATTTAATAGTACATAAAAATTTGCATTCAATGAGGCATGCAATGAGGCATGCAAATTATAGTCTACACAGCTGCTAATTTTTTACCAAGTTACATTGTCTGATTTTCACTCTAATATTTACGTATGAAGGAGGCTCCTTTTTTCTTTTATATTATCCTTGGAATGCAGAATTTCCAAAAACCTTGTATATACGTCGACGCGCAATTTAAAAAGGAACATACCTGTAAAATTTCATGAAAATCTATTACTGCATTTCACCGTGAATGCGCAACATATAAACATATGAACATATAAGCATATAAGCATTTAAACATTTGAACATTTGAACATTTAAACATTTAAACATTTAAACATTTAAACATTTAAACATTTAAACATTTAAACATTTAAAACATTTAAACATTTAAACATTTAAACATTAAACATTTAAACATTTAAACATTTAAACATTTAAACATTTAAACATTTAAACATTTAAACATTTAAACATTTAAACATTTAAACATTAAAACATTTGAACATTTAAACATTTAAACATTCAAACATTTAAACATTTAAACATTTAAACATTTAAACAATCAAACATTCAAACATTTCAAGATTCAAACATTTAAACATTAAACATTTAAACATTAACATTTAAACATTTAAACATTTAAACATTTAAACATTTAAACATTTAACATTTAAACATTTAAACATTTAAACATTTAAACATTTGAACATTTAACATTTAAACATTTAAACATTTAAACATTTAAACATTTGAACATTTTTCCTTTTTACATGTTGAATTAAACTCTTAATGTATAATTCTTTTAATTGCAAAACATCAAATGTTATGAACAATTCAGCACTCGGGAAACGTCTTTGTTTTCCAAGAGCCGCTCTTATTATATACTTCTGCACAAGAAATAACCCATTTATGTAACAGTTTGCCGCACCACCCCAAGCCAGTAATCCATACTGCAAGATGGACTGAACATATGCAGTATATAGCAATTTTGCAATACTCTTATTGTTTATTAAACTGATTCTATGGAATCTGTAAATCAAGTATTTCAACTTCTTACATTTATCATCAATGTGATAGTTCCATCTTAGATGTGCATCAATTATAACTCCAAGGTATTTAGCATGGTCAGTTTCTCCAGCAATGGACACCGGCACGGGGTAGATGTGGACAAAACACAGGATGAGGCATGTATTTGTAGGTTTATATTTGTGGGTTGAGTACTGATGTTTGGTGAGAAGGTATGAAATTACTTTTTTTATAGTTAAGTGTCAAGGTGTTATTATCTAACCAGGATTTGATAACCTTCAGTCCCTCCACTGCTAGGTCATTCACCTCCTTCCATGACCCACCCGTAAAAGTTACTGTGGTATCATCTGCAAATGAAATTAGAGTTCTCTCTTCATTGCTGAACCTGAGTAGATCATTGACATAGATGAGAAATAATATTGGGGAAAGTACAGTTCCCTGTGGTACTCCATAATCTGTTAAGCTAATTTGATGAGATTTATTTCCAACAGTAATGACCTGTGCTCTGTTTTTTAGATAATTTTCAAATAATTGCAATTGTCTGTCTCGAATTCCTATATTTTCTAGCTTTTTCAACAATTTTCTATGTGGTATTGTGTCGAATGCTTTGGACAAGTCTAGGAATACAGTGAGTGTTTTCTTTCTATTAACAAAATTATCCGTTACTATTGATATTAAATGTGATATGGCGTCCTGAGTTTTTTTACCAGCCTGAAAGCCATATTGATTTTTATGGAGTATTTTAAATTTTTCCAAATAGCTTATTATTCTTTTTTTTATTATCTTCTCCATAATCTTTGATAAATTGGAAAGCAGGCTTATGGGTCGATAGTTTGAAGGGTCATTCATATTGCCAGCCTTATGAAGTGGAACAACTCTTGCAATCTTGAACTCCTTTGGAAAGTGCCCATGCTCGAAACATTCATTAATAATGAAAGCCAGAGGTTTTGCTATGTATTCGATATCTTTTTCAAACATACACTACTAATTCCATCAATGCCAGGTGAGGAGTCACTTTTCAACGAGTTTATAGTGTTTATTATTTCCTGTTCATTTGTGGGGAACCAGAACAAACAATTTGGAAGATTGGGAACACGACGATCAGTTGTATTATCTATAATTATATTTCTTGTAATTTTTCAGCATATGTTTTGCCGACTTCAGAAAAATATTTATTTAATGTTATAGGTTCAATTTTAATATCAGAATTTTTTTTCTTTGTATCCAGTAATTCATTTATACAATTCCAGAGTTTTCTACTGTTGGATTTATTTTCTATTATCTTATTTTTAAAGTAATTTTGTTTTGCTTCTTTTATTAGATTTCTTAAAACATTCCTATACCTATTGTATTCCATTTTCAATTCAAGATTGAAAGGCTGTCTTGCCACGTTTTTAGACATTTTATCTCTCTTCCTTATACAGTTAACCAAACCAATGCTAATCCAGTTTTTAGTGGTTTCAGTTTATGCTTTAGATTGACTTTAGTTTTTGAATTGTTATATGGTTATTAAGTTTGTCAATAAATTTACCAGTCAAACTCTCTATGTCTGTGTAGTTTACTATATCATTCCATGTTTCGGTTTTTAAATCATCATTAAGTTTTCTATAATTTATTTTTTCAAAAACATTATTCTCATTTGGTTCACAAATGCGGCCCCTGAATCCCAAACAGAGGGATGTTCCAAAATGATCAGTGATATCAATCTTCAATATCGCCCCCAAAACCTCCTCTGATTCGGATGATTCATTCTTATAGAACATGTGATCCAGACATGATATTGAATTATTCTGTACTCTTGTGGGTTTATTTATATATGACTGAAAACCGTTTAAGTGTAGAAGGCTGCAATATTCATTAACTAGATTTGTGTTGAGATTTATGTTGATATTTATGTCACCGACCAAATATCAACATAAATCTCAACACAAATCTAGTTAATGAATATTGCAGCCTTCTACACTTAAACGGTTTTCAGTCTATATAAATAACCACAAGAGTACAGAATAATTCAATATCATGTCTGGATCACATGTTCTATAAGAATGAATCATCCGAATCAGAGGAGGTTTTGGGGGCGATATTGAAGATTGATATCACTGATCATTTTGTTCAAACATTCAAACATTCAAACATTCAAACATTCAAACATTCAAACATTCAAACATTCAAACATTCAAACATTCAAACATTCAAACATTCAAACATTCAAACATTCAAACATTCAAACATTCAAACATTCAAAAATTTAAACATTCAAACATTCAAACATTCAAACATTCAAACATTCAAACATTCAAACATTCAAACATTCAAACATTCAAAAATTTTGACATTCAAACATTTAAACATCAAGAGAATTGCCGAACCGTCGACTCGAATCTCAAGGTGCGTACAGACTGTCGCTCTGCTCCGCAACCGAACGTCACTCCAGCAGAGCGATTGATGATCGACCGGCGAGCAACAGTGGTTCGACCGGGAACGCGAGAAGATCTAAGATCTTCCGTAACGTTCATGATGTGTGCGTGGGCGGTGCGACTGTGGTTCGATGGTGGTACGAGGGCGGCACGAGGGCGGAACGAGTGAGGAGCGTGCTCGGTGCGGGTTGGAAGCACGAATATGTGTACGCAGCTTTAGACCTCACTTCGCTATTGTCACTTGCCATCACTTGCTATCACTTGCCCTACTACCATAGGTAAGGAAAGTATTGCTTTCCGAAAAAAATTAAAGTACCCCAATTTTTACATTTCTATACGTTTCAAGGTCCCCTGAGTCCAAAAAAGTGGTTTTTGGGTATGTGTGTGTGTGTGTGTGTGTGTGTGTGTGTGTGTGTGTGTGTGTGTGTGTGTGTGTGTGTGTGTGTGTGTGTGTGTGTGTGTGTGTTGGAACAAGGTATAATACGGGGAGACAATCAAGTATACACAGCACATTAAGGGGAGGTGTGTACACTAAGGGGAGACCCCGTAGTGTGACTGCTCAATTTTAGTAAAAATCACTTCTACATGCTTAAAACCATGTAAAAACGTAATAAAAAAAAATCTCCCCATTTTGTTAGTACTCCACCTAATTGGGATACACTCCAGTTTCCAAAATTGCCACCACGTTGTGCTACGATCGCTAATACACACTTACACAAAACTCATTTACGGATTGAGCATACAATGCGGGGTACTTGCATATCCCTGCATATCTCCATTGTCTCCTTCACTGTTTGAAGTAACTGGTTTGCTATGGGGCTTGCCGTGAATTTATGAATCAGCAACTTATATCCTTTTTCGTTCAGACTCATTGAGTCACAGCTTAGCGAATTCATAGTTTATTTTTCTGTTCATTCACTTGAGACATGAGAAGGGAGCGAGGAAACATGCTGCCAGAATGTATTGTGGTACTGATTTTTTAGTTATTTGGTACAAATAGTCTGAAAATGATTCTTCACAAAAAAATACCCTCTGCTAACCTACAGTGTTAAAAATACCTGTTTTTTCTCCATATAACTCAAAAACCTTTCATAGTGAAAAAATCCAGAACTGTTTCCAAGAGAATAAAATCCTCTACAATTCAACGCCAAATTAGGTTCATCACAATCAATGGTGACTTGGTAACACAATTTTCCGCATTGAATTTGGGTTATTGCTAGAATGATGCGAATGGGAGGCTTGTTAAGATTCAAGAATAGCACGTCAGTAAGTTTATATTCTTGAACAGGCTTCACTGAGAATTCACTTACTGTTTTAGAGAAGCGGATGCCTCAAACTTTGCTAGCCTAACATTGTATCTCAAGATCAGGATAGCCTATGATAAAATGAAATTTGTCTCTTAGTTTCTCTCCATATTGACATTTTCTTCTGTGTCTGTCAATCCTTGCAAAAACTCTCTTGTAAACCTTGGATTGAATATTTTACTTGTGTACGGCATGCTCACTTTTTGTGAAAAGACGTTGTTCCGGAGAAAAAGATTTAGTAATCATACCCTGCTCAAAAAAAAAAATAGTAGTCACAACACCTTTTCCAATTTTTTTTGAGAAAGTAAAAAGTTAATTTGAGAAAGTATCAATTGTATTTGAGAATAGTCACTTGTAATTGAGAGAATGTCAGATGTAGCCTAAATGAGAATAGTCAATTGTATTTAGGAAGTCATCACACATGTAATTGAGAGTAGTGAATTGTATTTGAGAAATCGTCAAATGTAAATGAGAAGATATCATATCATGAGCAGACATTTGAAAATGAGAAAATTTTCCAATTGCCATGTCGTGACTCTTCTGTAGCCTACAGTACAGGTTTGATTTGAGCAGGAAAGGATACTGTACTACGTACACAGTATTCCATAGGCTTTGTATGTGTGAAATTATTATTTTCAATTGTGAAAATTATTTCCCCTGTACTGTTCACGAATGATTAATGAGAATCATTTCTATGTATGTATTGGCAACACGACTTTCGTCTCCAAATATTTGAACTTGATGAAGATCAAATTCTCTATGTTCATGGCGCAATTGAACTTTATCATCAATCAATTAAATCTCTTGATCAAGCAATTCGGTAACTCTCCAATGGATTTTGGGGCTCAGAAATATTTTTTTATTTAAAAACTAAACGTTTCATTTGAATATAAAATATATTATCATATTATTTTTTATGAGTACAGTTATGGAAAATAAAAGTATTGGATTTTTTAAATCATTCCCCAATTACAACTGACAACTTTTCGATTTCAAATCGTATGTTCTCAAATTAGAAGTTGATAGTGAGCTGTTGAACGGAGCGGTCGCAGAATTGTTTTGCTCTCTTATCTCAAGTTTCCGGACGGGTCGTGCTTAATCGGTTCATTTAGTGCATGTTTAACCTAAAACGTTCTTTCGTAATAAATTGAATTATCAATTTGTTATTTATTTGTGGAATTGTTTTCAAGTGAATCGAAATATTCAAAGTTTAAATTAATAAAAACAGTATCCAACAATACTTTCCACCAGACGGTAGTGCTAAAAAGAGACCTAGAGCTAAAAGTTCTTTCGTGATAAATTGAATTATCAATTTGTTTTTTATTTGTGAAATTGTTCTCAAGTGAATCGAAATATTCGAAGCTGAATGAATAAGAACAGTATCTAACGATACTTTTCACCGGACGATAGTGCTAAGAAGAGTCCTCGTGCTAAAAGTTCGCCTGAGCTCGAAGAGATGGAACAGAAAAAGCGTGCTCCAGACCCAAGTGTTAAAGCTTCCGGTAATGTGAACTCAGACTTCATTGAATCACTATTTGACCGTTTTGAAAAGCGGTTTAGTAAGGCTATGGATGAAAAACTCGCGCTGCTAGCTACAAAGGTGGATTTAAATGGTCTAATTGAAAAAGTGAATAAACTCTCTGTCGAGAATTAACAGTTAAGAAATCAAATTGTTGCTCAAAAAATTCAGAATAATCTCATAATCAGGAAGATGGAAAATTTTGAAAATAGATCGAGAAGGAACAATATAATTTTTCGCGGGCTGAAATATGAATGTGCAACAGTGGATTACGTGAGAACTGTCAAAGACTTTTGTGTGAGTCATTTGGGGGCACGAGCAGGTACCTGGGTTAATCGAGCACATGCATTGGGCAAGAAAATAGATAACGGGCCAATTGCGCATTTTCCGGACGATCAGGACATCCATTTCATCACGAGAAACAGTAGGAAGCTGAAGGGTACACAGTTTGTGATTCATAAAGACTTTGCTTTCGACACAAGAAAACGACGATCAAAGCTTTTCCGGGTGCTTGGCGAGTTGAAGAAACAAGTTCCGGGAGTGAGAGGAGAGTATCGGTTGAAGTGGATCGTTTAATCGTGAATAGTCGGGTTTTCACGCTGGATGAGGAGAATGGACTGGTCTCGGAGGGAGAGGATGGACTGCAGAAGATCGGGAGCATGTTCGATGAGAGTGTGATGCGGGCCGTGAGCGGGAGCATGTGTGATGAGGAGGAGCGAGGCGGCGAGGACGAAGACCGCAACCGCTGAGATAACGCCGTCAGTCCGTGTGAGAAGGGACAGTTGAGTATAGTAGCGTACAAGCTGTTAGCATGAAATGAGCGTGCTTCTCCTAATACTGAAGAGCCTCCACA
>NC_052505.1:56559058-56581090 GCF_014356525.2 Nilaparvata lugens
GTGTTCTCGCGCATTACAAGACTACTTTTTTTAAAGAAATACGCCAGCTGGTGACAAGACGATAACGCTGGAAACACACGAAGTCTGCTATCTCTTCATAGTGAATGTTTCAATAGAATCAAAAGTTGCCAACAGTTTGCAATTGAAATAATAACATTTTCTCGAATTTCAAGCTTATTTTCAATTTTAGGTGAAAATGTTATAGAACATTAATTGTTGAGATTTTCATGCTGAATCTTTTCCACATGAATTTTTTGGTTTAGATTGTATCTGAAGACTGATAATTGGTGATCTGAAATGAAAATTTGCATAGATGGGGCGGAGCTCCTGAGATTTTTACAGATATGGGACTGGTGGCAGTTGATAGAGCCTATCAATGAATTTTTCAGGTATGAATTTGATCAAAATCGTTGAAGTCGTTTTCTAGAAAAAAGCGAAAAACCCTGTTTTTGACAACATTTTCGCCATTTTAGCCGCCATCTTCAATTGAATTTGATCGAAACTATTCGTGTCGGATCCTTATATTGTATGGACCTTAAGTTCCAAATTTCTAGTCATTCCGTTGATTAGGAGATGAGATATCGTGTACACAGACGCACATACACTCACACACACACACACAACACACACACAACACACACACACACACACACACACACACACACAACACACACACCACACACCACACACACACACACACACACACACCACACACACACACCACACACACACACACACACCTTACATTACCTATGGTAATAGGACAAGGAAAGTAAAAATTGCTCTGGCCTTTTATTCCGAATATGGTATTCCCAATAAAATCAGATCATTTGAAACTATGTATCTTCAATGAGTACTGAGTTACAATTATCGAAAAAATAGTAAAATTTCAAGCAGAGATAAATTTTGATTAATTCTAGTTTTTTATCTTCCAATTGTTACCATTCAAATTTATAATACATAATCCATATAGGTGCAATTTTGTTATCTACAATTTGAGACACCTGAGAACAATGCTCCTTGTAGCTTCAATCATCATCACCAATAACTCCATTGTCATCACATTGAGATTTCGCACCATGATATGCGTTAATTAGATCATATTTCATGAGAACCAACCGTTTTCATATGTGAAAGAGCGATCTACCTGGTCTCAAATTGTAGAGTACAGAGGGATTTTGAATTACACATTTAAATAGTGACAATCAGAAATAATTGTTGATCAAAAACTAAAATTCAAAAGAATTGATTTTTACTTAAAATTTCACTCTTTTTTGAAAATTGTAACTCAGTACTCATTGAAGATACATAGTTCAAATGATTCGATTTTATTAGGAATTCCAGAATCTGAATAAAAGGCAAGAGTAAATTTTTCAGTTCGATTACAGGATTTGGCAGAAATAGCTGAAAACTGGAAAATTAACCGAAAATACGAGGGTTTTGGGTCACTCATTTGTATCTAGCACAAGGAAATTCTCATGAAAAATTTGTTTCTGACCTTCGCTTATGTATCCGATCAATAATATATTGAAAAATCAGAACTACAATATAAAATGCAAGCGCCAATGTATATTATTGTGACTGGACTAACTACTGTAGTTGCAGAAATAAGTACCATTAGCTTGGCATTTTAATGAACAAACCTAATTAATTTGAACAAATAACGCTCTCAAATGTTTTTTTTTCAATTAAAAACTTTAACAATTATTCGTGTGGGAGGGTGTCGAACGAGGGGGGGTCCATCCAAAATCGCCCCCCCTCCCAACATGTGAGGGTCCTGGATCCGCGCCTGCGCCGGCATCATGGATGGCTGTATTGATGAATTATTGAATCAATGATCAATCAGCTGATCAAAAAAAAAAATTATTCTTCCAGATCAATGACATCAATAATAATTGTTTTAATTAATTCTGAGATTATTGTGAGGAAATTTGATACAACATGTTACCACTAAAATTAATCTTAACGGTTTCATTATCAAATTATTGATAATTATTTTAAAAGATGCTGTAATAGTCGCTATTGTTGATGTTATTAACAATTTGGTAACTTTCCTACGCTGTGGCAAATTTCCAAACTCCTGATTATGTCGCGTCTTGAAATGGATGTCTCCATTACAACAATAACGTAGATCAAGGATGATTGTCACTGTTGGAACCCCAGCTTTTTTTCCTGGGCTCAATGAAGTCAAAGCTGATGTGGGTTCATAATTCTTAAGAATGTGTAATCCAGTTATGGATTTTCAACTATTTTCATCAGTTATCGATTGTAAATACCTCTTATGTGTGAATATTCTCCTTCTTTACCGATTTACATGCAATTTTCTAATTAATGGAATAAGTTATCTTATCAACTATTTCCCTTTTATATAATTTATCTGGCTGGTGAAACGAGGAGAAGTCAGAATAGAAAGATACTGTATATTATAAGATGTCATTATTGCTAGAGCTTTCAGTTCTTTTAATTATTGGAATAGATGATTGATCATTTCTCTGTAAGTTTGTCTAACAAGTAATCTCAGGAAAGTCAGAATTGATACTATATATTAGTAGAGATTCTCCCAGTGATCATGTTAAACTAGTTGACTCATTCCAATCTTCAGATGAAATCTATGAAACCACTATGCAAAAGCTTCCAGAAGTCTTTCAATGGTTGGAATCGCCCATTCACAATTTTCTTGCTTGATTCTCTGATGACACAGACTTGAAAGAGCCAGAATCGATATTGCATTATTCCTCCCATACTCTTGTGTGGATTTCTTCCAAGTTAGCTTTATCGATCACTTTTCCGATGTCACGTTCGTATGGCTCTTTAAAATGGAGCTCGAGCACTTTAACAATGCGACAAGAATGATTAATTTATGGAGCTTGAAGACTTATGCTAAGATCAGGAAGCTGTTGAGAATGAAGAGTGGAGTGAGCAGCTTCTTTCATAATGTTCAATCAAAGAAATCAAGTACAAAAGACCCGTTGGTGTGGTTCCGGGGGGAGGTGGGTGGTTGATTCTGCTCGAAGTGAACAATGGTGTTCCCCAACAATTGGGAAGGCACTGACAAGACGCTTGTAATAGCCTTGGCAATTACATTCAGCAAGATTTTATATTTATTGTACTTTTCTGCTACAGAAGTGTCTGCGACTTGGGAGACGAATAGAATTATCATGCTAATGAATGGGACAGCTTTGATGCATTCAACGTTCTTGGGTGCTTGGAAACTACAAATAGTAACTCCAAGTGAGAATTGTTTTGGGATGCTTCAACCAACGGTTCAAATACCGCGAATATGAATTCGAAATGATGATTGTCTGAAACAATAACTGTTATTTATTCCAAAACATCCATCAATCAATAAGATGAGATATGCGTTATAAAGTCTTGCTATAGAAAAAAGATATTACCGAATAATTCTAGTCTGTTATACAGTACTGTATATAATTTTCTTGATTATATTGATTATATTTCAATGGTAATGAAATGGATATAATTGAAGATCAGTAGACTGGTAGACAACGTCGGTGAGTGTGAGAAACAAAAATGTTATAACATACATCCAGAAATCGTATATTAAGACGTGGGCCACTGCAAACAAGTCTTCAAAGAGAAGAACTGGCTTTTACACGTACGTGATAAGAAATTATTTACGAATGACGTATCATCACGTCTGAACTACTGAATCGATTTACTTGAAATTTTGTATATTCATTCTTAATTGACCAACGATGGTTATAAGCCTTTTCAAATTTCAACTAGAAACACTATGACTATAGTATTAAAAATATTTTTTATTCAAATTGATTTCTTTTGAAAATTATTTTATTCAATGTTTTTTGTTTCAGATCGAGATTGAAACTTTATTCCTCCAGAAATTCACTTTGCTATTATAAGGTGAGGAAATTCTTCATTCTCAAAAAACATATTGCCCGTTATTATTCCAGTAATTTTTCACGTCAATTTGATTCGTATTCCAAGTAACATACCATGAATATTGCCCTTCGATTAATTATGAAATTCGATTAAGTTGAAGTATTCATTTCAATAAATAGATTATGAATCCCGTCTGATCATAGAATTTTGTGTTTGATAGTGTACAAATACTGATAATGTTCTTATTAGAAACCACAAGACGAATATCATCATCTGTGACAAATATGAATTTATTTTACATAATATATTCATATATTATCACTATATTGAAATTAATTATTTATAAAAGTAATAATACAATATAATATAATACAATACAAGTAATAAGTTAGTATTCTGTACTCAATTTCTATATCTCACTTACTAATATATTATATAAGATATCGTTGGGATATTTTTTTATGCATTATAATAATATGCTATTAAAGATCAAATCTTCAACCCAGAAGTCCTGTTCAATTGAATGCCATAAAAATGTTGACTTGCACTCTCAGTAGTGATCAACGTTTTTCTAATAGGTTTGAAGGCTACTCGATGATTGCTATTGAATTATGGAGCATCAGCGTCAATTGGCCGACAAAAATGAAAACTCTCCCCATCTTTCTTCAATCGGTCACAATTTTCCAACGCACCCGAACAGCGGTACAGCTGTATCTACAACATGTTATGTATCTATAGCATGCTATACAACTATAACATCTACATCTATAAGTGTACATCATTCTAAATACAGAGTGGGTGAAAGTCCGAGAACAGCTTAATATCTCATACACAAAGGTAATTTGACGCTAAGTGTGATTGGGGATCCTACTCAAATTGAAAAAACTACTTTCAAATGACTTTAAAAATCAGGTCCGCCATCTTAGATCCGCTTGAATGCGATTTCATTTTTTTAAATTGGAATGTGGTCATGCGATACATGATTTCGATAGAGAATTTCAAGAAAAAATGAATGGCGGAAACAGCATATTGATATCTCAGACCGTTTCGGAAATATTCACATTATTAATCAATACTATTCAAAGCAGAAAAGAAAGAAAAAAATCTGAGAACGGCTTAGTATCTCATAAAAAGAAGTGATTCCGAGGTGGGTGTAATTGGGGATGCTACTCGAATTGAAAATACTTCTTTACTATGACTTTAAATATCTGGTCCGCTATCTTGGATCCGCCATTTTGAATGCATTTTTTTTTTTTTAAATAGGGAGGCGGTCATGTGATACATGATTTCGATACGGAATTTCAAGAAAAAATGAATGGCGTAAACCGCACATCGATATCTCGAACCGTTTGGAAGATAATCACATAATCAATCGATACCACTCATGTATTTCATTTCCGATTTGCATGGTACTGATTGATAATGTGAATGTCTTCTGAACGGTTTTCGATATCGATGTGCAGTTTTCACCATTCATTTTTCCTTGAAATTCCGTATCGAAGTACTGTATCTCATGACCACCTTCCTATTTAAAAAAAAAGTTGCATTCAAAATGGCGGATCCAAGATGGCGGACCAGATTTTTAAAGTCATAGTAAAGAAGTATTTCCAATTCGAGTAACATCACTCATCCCACCCACCTTGGAATCACTTCTTTTTATGAGATACTAAGCCGTTCTCAGACTTTTTTCTCTCTTTTCTGCTTGGAATGGTATTGATTAATAATGTGAATATTCTCAACCCGGTTTAAGATATCGATATGCGGTTTCCACCATTCATTTTTTCTTCAAATTCCCTATCGAAATCATGTATCGAACGACCACCTTCATATTTAAAGAAATGAAGTTGCATTCAATATGGCATATCCAAGATGGCGGACCAGATTTTTAAAGTCATTATAAAGTAGTTTTTTCAATTTGAGTATGATCCCCAATCACACTCACCGTCAAATTATCTTTGTGTATGAGATATTAAGCCGTTCTCGGACTTTTCACCCACTCTGTATATCATGTACACCATGCAATATATAATATATTATATATAATATATGTAATAGATATCTACATATCTATGTGTAGGTATCTACAACAAGGTGATGATATACGCCAGCAGTATGTGAGCTGTTTATGTGAGCGTAGGCTGTGTATGTGTATGTGAAATTGGGAGGTAGAGAGAAAAAGAGGGAGCTAGTGAGAAAGAAAGAAAGAGTGGGTGAGAGAGAGTGAGAAAGAAAGAGAGGGTGGGAAGGAGAGAGTGAGTGAGAGAGATAGGAAGAGGAAAGAGAGTGAGAGGGGAACAGAAAGACAAGGTCTGTAAGTGAATGAATGAGAAATTGTATCTGGGAAAGTGAATAAAATAATAAAAAATAGATTAATGAGGAATTTGTATGACAGGGAAATCAACAAATTTGAAAAATGTGAGAATGAAAAGAAAAAGGAAGAGAGAGTAGAGAAGAGCTGATAGTGAGAAGAATGGAGAGAATGTGAGTGAAACAGAATATTGGAGGGAAAAATATAAAAAGTAAGTGCGATAAGAGGTCAGAAAGGAAGAGAGTAAAATAGAGAGAAAATTGAATGGAGATTGGTTGAATAGTAGATTACAAGAGATGACAATAGACAGCCAAAGAGAAGGAAAGTGAGAGTGAAAAAAGATACAGCGAAAATATTCGAACCCGTCTATTCAATCACAACATATGCCGACTTATACACTTATACAAACATTTTATTTACAATGAATGAATAATGAACTGGACAATTATTAACATTGAGATTGAAAATTGTTAATGTGCTCATAATAAGCCTTTGAAGAGTATGATTGATTGAATTCATATATAATAAATTGAATTGAATTGAATTCAATTTGGCAACAGAAGAGGTTTTTTTGAACAAGTGCCTGTTTTCCATATCAATATTGTGATCCTTATAATGGAATTGATGAATAATGAAAAATAGAATTAGGATACTGGAGAAAGAGTGTGTTTTCACTTATTATATATTTAACAAATATATATTTGTTGTTTCTGCAGAAATAGGATGTCTTTGAGATGAGAGATTGGATTTCTTCATTTATTCAGACATTATGTGTTTATCTGAACTAGTATATTCAATAATACTAGTATATCCATTTCCATCTATTGACCCAATTCATCAATACCGCCAAATTTCTAATGAATTACAAATTAGTATCATATGCTACTATTTTCGCTAGCTTTTCTCTACGGTAGTGCAAACTGGAGATTATTATTACTGAACGATGAATGAATTTTCAATTGAGACACTCAATAATAATTATGAAATAATATCATAGTCAACTCAAATTAATTTCACTAAATTTGAACTGGAAAAGTATTTACATTCAATCAATTCAAAGATGAAATTGAAATAGAACGGGAAAATATTATGTTGTCTCTACATAAATCAACGGCAGTTGAGCAGGAAAACTTCCATACTTGGAAAATTATATTCGAGAAGAGAGACATAGAGTGAGATTATAATTAGATGATTAGCGATAGATTCGATCAGATAAGGGAGAGAGAGAGAGAGAGAGAGAGAGAGAGAAGGATGAATGAAGAGTGCAGGGAATCAAGAGAGAGAATGAGAGAAAATGTATGAGAGAAAAATAAATTGGTATCTCATAGAGAGAGTGAATGAGAGAATCTAATCGACCATTGCGTGACGTTTCCATAATAAGCCAAGCGATGCAGGAATACGAATACTCTAACATTTGGCATAGAATTGTTCAGTGAATGTTGCTTTAAGCCGCGGTCCTCTCTTTTCACGCCCTGCAATTTCTATCTCATTCTTTCCCATTCCTCCTCCCATTCTTTCTCCTTCTTTTTCTCCGCCAGACTGTTGCTTGCCAGTTCGCACCTTCGCGATTATCATTTCACCCACTCCTTTCACTGCCCTCCTCCCACTAACACCCTTCCTAATATAATTAATAAAATTCCTTTCACGTACCTATCCAATCAACCAGAACAAGAATAATCCCCATTCCAATATTCCAATCAAACAAACCGTCCAGGTTTTGCAAAAGTCAACAAGGAGAAAGTATACTTTCATGAAATCGACCCCTCATTTTGAGCTCCACGAATTCTCTATTCACTTATATAGTTAGGAACTGGAGTCTTTAAAGATGCATGTAATTTTCACATTCATACTATAGCCTAATAAGTATAGTTCTCAACATATTATACTGATCAAGCCACGTTCACATCCCTTTGAGCGCGCACAAGTAGGTATCGTTGAATTTGAAATCTCTTTGAAGGGATACTATCAGCTTATGTGAAGAGCGTTAGAGCGTTTAAATGATATGAATTATCAATTTTTCTCATTGTATTGCGAATCGCGGAAGGAGCAAAACTGTTATAATTACCTAAGCTATATGGTTATATTTATCATCTATATGAATTTTTCTAATTTCACTTGTATTTGCATAATATTGGACCAACATCTTTTACAGAGAAACTGATCTCTATAAAACTCTTCTTGAAAAAAATTTAATTTGTCGGAGAAAGTTATCACACTGCTCACTACACTGTAATAAGTTATAATTTCGTTGTAGTGACTGCTATATTCTCTACTTGGAGAGAACATTCTTGGAAGTAGCCAAGATTTATTGGATTAGTTTTACAAAATATTTACAAAATTCTCTGCAATTGGACAACTATTCTACAGAGCAGTTCCAACACATCAATATAAATTATTCAAATGATTTGACTCAATAATTTCCATACAAGTTGTGGCCTAATCTCAAAAACGATTATAACAATTTTGGTAGAATTCAGATTATAATGTTTCACAGAAATAATCTTATCTTCTAATTCCCAAAGCGAAGCACGTGTGCCCTGCTAGTACTAGTATAACATTTACTTACAATAGCTATTCATGTATTAGAGTATAAAACGCGACTTTTTCGCTTGAAGAAAACAGTTATCGCAAGACACGTAATGGAGTGCAATAATTGCGAAGGTAGTAAACAATTTTTATGCTGGAATTACATACACAACAACTTCAAAATGGACCTACAGAACAATGAATACAATAATACATAATATTATTAAAATTGGACAAAAATCGTGTAAACAAAACCTATTTTTGGGCAATTTTTATCCAAATTTGGGAAAGATACAGTTTTGGTCTTTAATCCTGTTGTTCCTTTCCCGATCATTCATAGTTGAGGATGATATCGTATGTACCAATGTATAAATAAATAAATAGATCGATAAATAAATAAATAAATATTGTCGCCATTGTTTAGGTATGAGTCTTAGCCATAATGAAACTTGGATCACTAAACTATATCATATGTCTAGAACTAGCTATCAGTCAGCTCATTATAGATGATCGATTATAATTTATTTATTTTAGCGAGCAAAAAAGTATAAAACGTACTGCATATACGCAGCGAGCGTAATATAGCTATGTATTTATGTACTTAGAACCGGTTGCATCAAAAATGCCTTCTCTGGTTCTCGTAAAATTAATTAGGATTAAAATTTAACCGGCTTCTGTGCAACCGGGTCTGAGAGTGTAAAACGCGACTTATTGCTTGAGCAAAACAGGTATAGTGCGATAAATTACATGCTCGATTACATTCTTCTACAACTAGAGTGATATTCACTTCCAATACAGTTGTATGATTGACTCACCTAGAAGCTAAAACCCTGATCGATAGCCGTCATAGGCGCGGACCAAGGCGATCGCCCCCCTCCACTTACCAAGTGGTGTAGTGGTGGAAAAACTGCCTACTAGTCCAGTCATTATACATTGGTGCATGCAATTTATATTGTTCTGATTTTTCAATATATATTGTTTGGGTACGGAAAAAAAATCCAAATCCAAATTTTTCATACAAAATTTCCTTGTGCTAGATACAAATGAGTGGCTTAAAAACCTTGTATTTTCGTTTAATTTTCCAGTTTTGAGCTATTACCGCCAAATCCTGTAATCGAACTGAAAAAATCTGTTGTGTCGCACTCACACAACTTCCCTTGCCGTTATGGAAATTGATCACCTGACGCTAGTGTTCTCGCGCATTACAAGACTACTTTTTTGAAGAAATACGCCAGCTGGTGACAGGACAATAACGCTGGAAACACACGAAGTCTGCTATCTCTTCATAGTGAATGTTTCAATAGAATCAAAAGTTGCCAAAAGCTTGCAATTAAAATAATAACATTTTCTCGAATTTCAAGCTTATTTTCAATTTTAGGTGAAAATGTTATAGAACATTAATTGTTGAGATTTTCATGCTGAATCTTTCCCACTTGAATTTTTTGGTTCAGATTGTATCTGAAGACTGATAATTGGTGATCTGAAATGAAAATTTGCATAGATGGGGCGGAGCTCCTGAGATTTTTACAGATATGGGACTAGTGGCAGTTGATAGAGCCTATCAATGAATTTTTCAGGTATGAATTTGATCAAAATCGTTGAAGTCGTTTTCTAGAAAAAAGCGGAAAACCCTGTTTTTGACAATATTTTCGCCATTTTAGCCGCCATCTTCAATTGAATTTGATCGCAACTATTCGTGTCAGATCCTTATATTGTATGGACCTAAAGTTCCAAATTTCAAGTCATTCCGTTGATTAGGAGATGAGATATCGTGTACACAGACGCACATACACTCACACACACACACAAACACACACACACAAACACACACACACAAACACACACATACCTTACATTACCTATGGTAATAGGACAAGGAAAGTAAAAATTGCTCTGGCCTTTTATTCAGATTATGGTATTCCCAATAAAATCAGATCTTTTGAAACTATGTATCTTCAATGAGTACTGAGTTACAATTATCAAAAAAATAGTAAAATTTCAAGCAGAGATAAATTTTGATTAATTCTAGTTTTTTATCTTCCAGCTGTTACCATTCAAATTTATAATACATAATCCATATAGGTGCAATTTTGTTATCTACAATTTGAGACACCTGAGAACAATGCTCCTTGTAGCTTCAATCATCATCAGCAATAACTCCATTGTCATCACATTGAGATTTCGCACCATGATATGCGTTAATTAGATCATATTTCATGAGAACCAACCGTTTTCATATGTGAAAGAGCGATCTACCTGGTCTCAAATTGTAGAGTACAGAGGGATTTTGATTACACATTTAAATAGTGACAATTAGAAATAATTGTTGATCAAAAACTAAAATTCAAAGAATTGATTTTTACTTAAAATTTCACTCTTTTTTGAAAATTGTAACTCAGTACTCATTGAAGATACATAGTTTCAAATGATTCGATTTTATTAGGAATTCCAGAATCTGAATAAAAGGCAAGAGTAAATTTTTCAGTTCGATTACAGGATTTGGCAGAAATAGCTGAAAACTGGAAAATTAACCGAAAATACGAGGTTTTTGGGTCACTCATTTGTATCTAGCACAAGGAAATTCTCATGAAAAAATTGTTTCTGACCTTCGCTTATGTATCCGATCAATAATATATTGAAAAATCAGAACTACAATATAAAATGCAAGCGCCAATGTATATTATTGTGACTGGACTAACTACTGTAGTTGCAGAAATAAGTACCATTAGCTTGGCATTTTAATGAACAAACCTAATTAATTTAAACAAATAACGCTCTCAAATGTTTTTTTTTCCAATTAAAATCTTTAACAATTATTCGTGTGGGAGGGTGTCGAACGAGGGGGGGGTCCATCCAAAATCGCCCCCCCTTCCAACATGTGAGGGTCCTGGATCCGCGCCTGTGCCGACATCATGGATGGCTGTATTGATGAATTATTGAATCAATGATCAATCAGCTGATCAAAAGGAATATTATTCTTCCAGATCAATGACATCAATAATTTTTTTAATTAATTCTGAGATTATTGTGAGGAAATTTGATACAACATGTTACCACTAAAATTAATCTTAACGGTTTCATTATCAAATTATTGATAATTATTTTAAAAGATGCTGTAATAATCGCTATTGTTGATGTTATTAACAATTTGGTAACTTTCGTACGCTGTGGCAAATTTCCAAACTCCTGATTATGTCGCGTCTTGAAATGGATGTCTCCATTACAACAATAACGTAGATCAAGGATGATTGTCACTGTTGGAACCCCAGCTTTTTTTCCTGGGCTCAATGAAGTCAAAGCTGCTGTGGGTTCATAATTCTTGAGAATGTGTAATCCAGTTATGGATTTTCAACTATTTTCATCAGTTATGTACATTTTAAAGACTTAGAGTTTTAATCTAATTATTAATTTCCTATAAGACTCTGTGATGCTGTTTTAAAGCAAAAGTCATCCAAATATTTATTTAATTCCTTGGAAGAGACGACTCCGCCCACCAACAATCCAGGACTACCAGGAATTTTGGATCGTCGCCAGCAACTTATGAAAATTCAGCACGTGAGTGAAAAAATAGTTGAAATAAATTAGGGCGCCCTCAGTGCTTCAAGTGAAATAAAAATAAAAGCTAACTCGTTGGAAAGGTTCTGAATATTAAGAAATTAATACAAAAACTTGCGCAAGTCTTAAAAGGGTATAGAAATAGTTTATTTGAATAAGAATGAGTCAATTTATATATATTGAAAGTACACCAATTAAAAGAATATTAAGTTCTAAACTTATAATACTAACGTTCACCCAATCATTGATTTCTAATACAATTTGTAATAATATAATGTAGCTCTGGTTCTTTGGATAAATTGATTTATCTAATTCCATCAGGTGCCAAATCTTACACCCTGGGAAATATATTTATTATTGAGAAGTGTACTAGAAATCATAGAAAGTAATATATTTATAATCATTGATTTGTCAATTTGTCATTCTCTGATTTGGGAAACAATATATAAAGTGGGATTATCTAAATCGACAAGCAACAGCAAGTTGATATCGAAGCTGCATGCAAATGAATGCATCTTATCAATGAATTGAGAAGCACATGGTAAAGTTTCGTGCTATAGAACTGAAAAATAGTGTACTGATCTGTGATATTTTATCTTGATTTGTTCTGGTTTTATTGTATATTTGTTGCTCTATATATTTTCTATATTGACCCGATTTTTTTTCAAATTATTCATTCAATATATGTATCAAAATTTTTATGGTGTACCATTCATTTTACCCCCCAATACCATAGAGTATAAATCTCATATATATCTGTTAATAATTAGTATTAAATTATTGCGAGAGCTCCTGAATGACCTTATTGAGACTTTAGTGAAATTGTATCCTAGAAAACCACGACCATATTTTATAGTATTTAATTTTCATGTTCCACCGATTGAAGCCAAGCCGAGGAAAATCGTTATTCATAAAAAAATAACATCATAATTTATACAAGGTTTTTTGAAATTTTGCATTTCAAGGATAGAACAAAAGGAGAAAGAGTCTCTTTCAAACGCCAGTATTATCGTAAAAATTAGACTATAGAATTATTTATCATAAATCAGCTGTCGAGTGGATTATTAATCGTCATTAAAGAAATGACGCATGCAATTAATATCCCAATGTAATTTGGTAAAAAATCAGCTGTCGTGTGAACTATTGCAAGCGATGAGGCATGCAATATTGATAACTCAAAGTAGGTAGCTTATTATTTTCTCCCGACTTTTCTCTGCTTTCAACTTGGTAAGTAGGTACTTCAACTCGCTATGATTGTAGCTGTTTACAACAAATTATTAGCATTCTAATGATAATAATTTTACTTAATATCAGTAATTATTGACGATACATTCCAAACAGTAATTAGTGGCTTACACACCGATATTTCGCCGACACGTCATAACAGCACATAATTCACCCTGATGGAGGCTGTGGTTTTCAACTGCGCGAGGTCTACTGTTCACAGACTAAAAACAGACAAATAACTACTAGTTATTTTTCCAACTGGATAGGTCAACAAATTCTATTGGGGGACATCAAAGGAAAATGCATTGTGATAAAGTCACGTTCGGCAGACGCCAGTATGTTTTTTCGATGAAAATAGAAAAAGATGCATCAGAAGCTCTGGCATCCAATTTTTTAATACGAGGGCTATTTTTTTTCAACTTCCGATGTGGTATAAGAAAGAAACGAGTGAGAGTAATTGAATGAATTTTTTATCAAAAGTTATTTACATTATTAGTTACTTCTTAACATAGTCACCATTCAGATTGAGGTATTTTTCATACCTGGGTACAAGCTTCTTAATACATTGTTCATAGAATTTTGCCGCCAATGATTTGAGGTGGTTTTTCACAGCATCTTGCAGCGCATCGTCTGTTCGGAAGCTCTGCCCTCCTAGCATTTTCTTCAGTTCCGGGAAAAGGTGATAGTCGCTTGGTGCTAAGTCTGGGCTATACGCCGGATTGTCAAAAACGTCTCATTTTAACCCGTTAAGAAGGCGCTTCGTCACAGAAGCACTGTGAGGACGGGCGTTGTCATGAATGAGCACCCTTCCCGATGTGAGCATTCCTCTCTTTTGTTCTGCACAGTTCCTCTCCAATCACGCACTGCACTGTCACTCTTAAAGCTTTCAACATATACTCGTTTCATTCTATGGTGAATTTCTGCTGTGGATAACCCTTCAGCTAGCAAAAAACGAATTACACTTCACAACTCACACTTGGCGGGAGATTCTATCATATTGACCATGTTTATGTGTCGCTAGATGAACTGGTAATGACGACAGATGGCCGGAAAGAGATTATAGTGTGAGATGTGACTAGTCAGCTGCCGCGCATTGTTGGCCAATGCCGCTCGCATTGCCATCTAGCGGCAGGCATTCTAATACTGAATGAGTATTTATAGTTCTATAAAGCAAGGCCTTTTGGTTCTAATACCCGAGACGTCAGTCTGCAGATTGTTGTTATGGAATGCAGAAAACTTCTTTCACCACCCTTAGACAATAGATGCTGTTTCAAAAGATTGAAAAAATTGAAAGACATGCCGCTTCCAAAGTCTAGTCTATGGATATGGTTTTAGTACTATATATATATATATATATATATAACAGAAAACACTTCAAAGTTTTATAATATAAACTGAAACAGGATACACACAACACAGATAGATTGAAAACACTTGAAAACTTACATCATAAACGAAAATTTTTGAGAGCTGGGCTCCCTTTGTCAATCCTTGACAAAGGATATCTGGTTATGTGTTTATATAGTTATATGGGTATATATTTATGATCAACGGATCTCAAAAACGGCTCCAACGATTCTCACTAAATTTGGGACAAAGTAGGTTTATGATATGAAGGTTTATGATTGCATTAGGTCTCAACCCTTGGATAACTCGCTGAAGGACATTAAAAGGACAAATACGTACTTGGAGAAACAGCTGGAAACCTGTCGTCTATCGATACCGTAATGGAAGAGAGTGAACGAGCTTATGTGTGTGGGATCATCCAGCTGAAAATTCAGCAAGAGAAACTTATTTACGTTTATTATTATTTTTTTTTTTGAAAACATGTCCACTTCACAAAGTTCAAAATAGTAAGTAGATGCTGTTAGTGATACATAGTATATTAACAAATATTTTAGTAAACATAGTTTATCATTCTGAATCGAATTCATAGTATATCTATTTGTAATTGATGATGTGTTTTTTTTTAAGTGTGAATAAATTGTTATTTTGATGAGTGATAGCAGCTTAAGGCTAGCTTCACACGCTTTCGGTTTCATTCGATTCGGTTCGTTTTCGGTTCGGTTCGGTTCGTTACCGAAAACGAATGAGGCTTTCATACATGTCAGGTTTTAATTCGTACGGTTCTAATTAGGTATTTTCTTCTCAAACACAGCAGTGTTTGGATTTTCACAGTTCATGCTGATATATTTGAATATAACAGCTGGTATTAAATTGTAAGATGTTATTTCTTGAACAACAATATTTTAAAGTTGATTGAAAATTGTGAATTATTTGAATAGTTTCTTTTGATTATGTTAATTTTGGATGTTCAGAGAGATTATTTTTTTAAATCGAAAATTTGTTCCTTGTTTTGACACATGGTATATAAACTTCATCTCTTTTCTCTATTGATGAAATCATGTAATATTCGTGAAAAATAAAAAAAAGATAAAAATTCTCCCCAAGTTTTAATTTATATCTTTCATATTTTCTCAGCAAACTATCCATTGAGAAAAAAATATTTCTGTGAACTAACAGAAATGAATTTACCATATGATTTTGACTTGGAAAATTTTGAAACAGATAATCACCATATCAGTTCAAAATAAAAACAAAAAAGGCAAGCGTGTGTAAAAGACTTTGTTTTTTCCTGTTTCCCTAGCAACGAATTCGAATATGATGAAACCTATTCGTGTCGAGGGGGCGTTCGGTGCTATGCGGTTGCTATTCGGTACCGAATTCAAACCGAATCATCGTTTCACACTTATCAGAATTTGCCGAAAACGAAACGAAACAAACCGAACCGAACCGAAAGTGTGTGAAAGAAGCCTCTCGCTAGCAACGAATTGAAACCTGATGGAATTTATTAGAGTCAAGTGGGCGTTCGGTTCTATGCAGTTTCTATTCGGTACCGAATTCAAACCGAATTACCTTTCACACTTATCGGAATTTGCCGAAAACGAAACGAACCGAATGAATGTGAAACCAGCCTAACCTAGATTTTGATTTGGACTGTGGTATAAATTTGAAAAGGAACAGTTTTGGGCATAAGCCTGTTGTGCATCCTCATATAACTGTAAAAATAATTGTATGACTGAGAAAATGAATAAATTAATATAAACTATAAATTCAATCTTTCTCCACAGATTTTCTATGCTTTGACACTCCAGAGCAAAGCTCGGTCCCCCGATATTTTCAATTATGTGAGAGTGAAGGTGATCTTATCTCAAATCCATCTTATCTTAATCCATCTTCATTTAGAAGAAACACATTTGAATGATCACATTCAGGATTCGCCTGTGTTTCTCACTCAATCTTAGGTTTGGGGTTCACCTGTTCTTCTCACCTTATCATCACAATTATGAGTAACAACGATTGTTGAATATATATTAGATTGCTTATTGAGGAGCATCTCCTTATTCAAAAACAACAGATTCTGTTATCGATACCAATTTATCAATCACTTGCAGGACTGCATTTTCATGTTGAAAGATGGAATAATGGAAGCTAATTATACGTGATTCTTACAAGAATTCATTGGTATAATCTCGTAGGCTATACGATGAATCTAACAAGTACAGTGAAAGATACATTCAATTGGTTTCAATACGAAACTGCAGTCCTGCTTTGATTCAATTGATTGATTGATGGAGTAGAATTAACAACAGAATCAATATTTCTTAATGGATCATAAGTGTGTAATACATCAATTAATACACCCTCCTCTTATATTTCCATCTTGAATACCATTTCCAGATAAGCCTTTACTCAGATGCGACCTATGTTCGGAATGAGGATCGTTTACTTTTTCTACTGTTGAAGGAGTCATCTCACTTCCTCAATCTGCAATTACTCACATCTACACTCTACGAAAAAAGCACTAGCCATCAAGCAGAAGATTAGTCACGTCTATCTTAATGAAAATCAAATGACAGTCGATTTTTCGTTTTATTTCTTCTTCTGTAGCTGGTGTACTATGACTTTCACGGAAAGCAAAGTGGATCGATCGAGAGACTTTTGCTCATTCTCTTAGAAATAGTAATAGAACAAACCTTACTATATATTTTTCTCAACTACGAATACTCTATCTAGAGACTTTTGCTAAACCTCTTAGAAAAAGTAATAAAAACCTTTGAACTACGAGTACTAACAGTTTAATAGAAAAAGTTACTCAAAACGTATAACCGGTTGTGGGAATCAAAATATTTTGGGATTGAATGTTTTATTTTTTACAGATTCAATTATTCTCTTATTTTATATATTAATAATTCCTTTAATAATATTGTCTTCTAATTGTTTTGATCTTAGTTGGAGAATAATTTTGTGCGATAGAGAATATGTTAATTTGAAGATAAAACTATTTTCAACATTCAAGACTTAAAAGATGCACACTTCAAACTGAGATAGGCTAGTAGAAACGCAGTGAGTAGGAACAGACAAACCAATCTTTACTATCTGGCTGGACGGCTGAATCCATTCTAAAGAATTCTCTCAACAAGGCAGAATCCAGGCCCTAATTTATAAATACAGTTTATTTATTTTAATTAATATCAGAGCATGAACAATGTGGAAGCTTCGGGCTAATGCCATAATGAATTTTCACTGCTTTTATGCTTGACCTCGGTTAGGGGACTTTTTCAATTAAGTTTACGGTAGGTGTCGCTTATCAAATTTCATATAAATATAGTGTATCCGCCACCCGCCAGGTCGGAGTTTATGTGCTTCGGATGAATGAAAAGGGGGAAGGTGGATGAATAATTTCAAACTTTTTCTCATGAATAAGAAATAAGAAATCAGTCACCAAAAAAGAGAAAATGAGAAGCGTGGTAGTTGATGCGGGGAGAGGGGATGGTGAGAGTTTCTGACGTCATGATGATCAATAATGAGATGACGCCTCGGTTCATGTATTCAATGCTACATAGGGAATGCGGGGTATTATAGTAAGGGTTTGTTGTGAAGGGGGGGCTAGGTTACATCAAGTCGAGAGACCAATATTCGCAAACTCCGAAAGTCCGGCCGCTCTTATCTTTTTCTGGTCTCTAATCTCTTCCCAGCGAGTCTCGGTGTGAGAACTTGGCTCCATCTTCAGTGGGGAAAACACGGCGAGAACACAATTGGAGGCTCTCGTATTTATTAGGTGAGGATCCATCCGCCATTTAAGTTTTTTCGCATTGTTCCAAGAAATCCTGTACTGTTTTTTGTTGAGCTTTTACAATTCCAACATTACACACGTATCTGCCTTATCACCGCTGCCACAAAACTCTACCATTAAAGAAATCCAGCAAATTTCACAGTAACACCTTTACGTGGCTTTATAAATGGAGATCTCTCTGGCACACAAAGAATTAAAGTGAGTTTCAGTGATGAATAATTCAGAATAGCTTCTCTGTCAAATAATAAAAATCGAGAGAGACATCATTTTTAGCAGAAATTTGTATCTTCTAGGATAACAGCATGTATACTTCAAGTATACTTTCCCTAAAAAATTTGCAACATTGATTCCGTAATTCGATTACACATCACAGTACGTTAGCTAATCATTGGAAACTCAAGTTCTCTTGATACAAACGTCTTGCTTCAGTACTATTAGAGTAGTGTCCCATTCCATACATTACATGCATGTCAGCTAATTCGGAGTATGAATAATGTCTAAAATTACCTGCAATTTTTCAAAAAGTGAACACTTACCACAAAAGCGAAGTGAAATGGTTACAAATAACTGGTTAATAGATTAAACAAAAAACACAGCGCGGCTACAGTAGGCCTAACTTACAGTTTGTTTTTTTTTTGTTCAACAGTGAGCTAAAATATTTCTGAAAATAATTTTCAGCTGATAATTTCTTTTAAATATTTTTTTATTTAAAACAAAATAAATCAGCTGTTTTGGAACAACTGTTATTAAAGTCCATATTCTATTTGCAATCAGCTACAACTTTTGAGTTATTAGTTCTCTCCTCATGAAACAGCAAATTTTTGTGGTGTAATGTACTACATAAGAACACATTTTATCCAATTTTTATTCAAATTTAGTTTACACAGCTTACATCATTCTTTTCAGAAATAAATTCTCTACAATTTCTATTGCGAAAAATTATTTTTTTACTGGTCATTAAAGAAAGTTATTGGGCAACAAACGTAGGAGTCTGTGCTTTTCTACTTGGATTTTTTGCATATTTCAACTTTTTTCTCAAAAACTACTCACACTACAGCTTCCAGACTAGTTTTTTTAATTTTTCAGATATCTTTCCATATGAATCCAGCATAAGTTTTTCAAAAACTAGTCCCCAAACAATTCAGCATCGGTGTATTTCAACAGAGGAACTGAATTCCGGGCGAAATCTTTCACTCTGTATAGCTCGCTAATGAAGCATTTATGGATATATGTTTATAGGAACGTTTTTTCTCATTTCTACCTCTACTATCACGTATTAAATTATTTTACCATAATTATGAATCACCCTGTATATATAGATTTGAACATTCTAACGGTCGTGACCATAGAGACTCGGTAGAGATGTTTATTATTATATTGCAGAAGGCTTTTATTCGAGTTATCTGTGGTGAAAGTAGACGTGCTCACTCTTACCCCCTTTTCAGAGAATCATTTATATTGCCTCTGCGTCTTTTATATGTATTCAAAGTTCTTCCCATGCTCTTCAGGCTAAGTGGCAATCGAGGTGCGGATGTTGCTTATAATAAAAGAGGTAATACTAGAGGGTTAATAATTCCACCCAGATCATATTGCACTCTCATTCAAAAGAGCTTCATTTTCTTGGGCCTACATTTTTCAATAGTCTGCCCGTCGAGATTAAAAATTCAGATAATCTTAAATATTCCAAATCTAAATCACACCTATGGATCATTCTCCGGTTGAGATTAATGAGCTTTTTGTCATTCTTAGATGAATACCCTTGACAGTCACTTGTTTTAATTCTTTTAAAAATTAATATGATTTCTCCATGGTGTGTGGTGTGTGTGTGTGTGTGTGTGTGTGTAGGATGAATACTAAGATAATCAAATTTAATAAAGATAAGTATTTCCTTTGAGTTCATAGATGAGCATTTTTAGTTGAGTTCTGAATATATTCACTCCTGTTTGCAGACAAGACTTTGAAGCATTGGTCAAAGTTCTTGTTGTGCTCAGAGTTAATTGAGGAAGTGGGAGAGAGTATCATGTCCATGAGGCCATATGAGGAATATGTCGTCGATGAAACGGAGCCATATCAGAGGGGATAGGGTTTTTTTAGAAAGGAAATCCTGTTCAAGGAGGCCCATGAATAGGTTTGCATAGGATGGTTCCATCCTGGTGCCCATGGCTGTACCCTGAGTATGAAGATAATATTTATCTTCAAACCTGAAGGCATTGCTTGTGAGCACCAGTTTTGCAAGGTTTACTAGGAAGGTGGTTGAAGGGGGAGGGATTATTCTGTATATATATATATATATATATATATATATATATATATATATATATATACAGAAATTGCTTGCTTAATATAATAGGATTGGGAAGTTTTGAGTGTGAAGATATTTAGAATATAATATAAGTGAATCCATTAAAATTGATATTAACATTTGTTATTTTATTCAGTAACAGCTACAATCATTGTAACTACTCATGCTAAAATCTTTGAACATCGAAATCAGTTCTCTACACCAGTTTTTAGCAGAAGTAGAACAGAAATCAAGGCTTCTCTTGATTGACCGAGTGAAGTTAGGTCTAAGATTCAAGTTGACGGTTTGGCATTTCTCTTAATGTTTAAATGTTTGAATGTTCATATGTTTATAGGTTTATATGTTGCGCATTTACGGCAAAAAGCGGTTATAGATTCTCATGAAATTCGACAGTTATATTCTTTTTTTAATTGCGCGTCGACGTATATACAAGGTTTTTGGAAATATTGCATTTCAAGGATATTATGAAAGGAAAAAGGATCATCCTTAGTAGATGCTTAGTGTACGTTTTGACGCTTTTTTTTGCGACTTTACCCCCCAGATAGAATTGGAAAGTGAAGATTTTCTGTTTTTGTTAATGCAAGATCACTCACCTCATCACCTGTTGAAAATTTAATATTCTTTGCAATTAGATCAAATTCATTGAATGAAATTGTCATCAAGAGACGAGATAGTTTCTTGAACTTTGAAAAGCTATAACAATCAACCATATTTTTCAGTTGAGTGTATGTACAGGTGAAACGCGATAAGAAATTACTTGTATCTGCACACTTATTGCATTGAGCTTCAACGCATGTGAGATCTTTTCAGCTCAACTAACGAAGCAATACTGAAGAATTAAACTTAGACATTGTAGGTACAATGAAAAACAATCGAGTATACACTAGAAATTTATTTACACAATTCACTACAATTGTTCATCACTTCCTCTTCAATTTTTATTAGTTTACTAACAGACAGTTTATGTGGTCTGTAATAGCATAGATAAACATTTATATCGTTCAAATTCACTGTGTTTAAGAAAATGTCTTTAGTTGTTTCACCAAATGATGATTTTCATGAGTGAATGTTTAATTGCAATTTCACAGGCGTCATACCAATCAATACACTCTTCTA